>NC_039358.1:7835022-8144642 GCF_003573695.1 Papaver somniferum | reverse complement strand
AAAAAAAAGAAAAAAAAAATCAAGTATTTATCAATTCCATCCTCTCTTGTTCCAAAAAAGAGAGTAGTCAATGTAAATAAGAGTCATGTAAAGAGTCATTTTGTTGTTTCATTGTAATAAGCAAGGAGGGTGTATGCCATTGATATACAACGCGAGTAATTGTGAAATACCTCCAACTCATTCACAATTCTCGTAAAGTCCGGACAGCTAGCTAGATTTCGACCTCGGTTCTTAGCCTGATAAACTATCTCTTGGTGATTAGTAGTCATAACATCCGATCTTTCTTTACACATGTGTAGATACACTTTACACTCTTATCACATATCTTTATTTGTTATCAGTGATAGGATTGTGCCTTTGATAGTTAGATTGACATCTCCATTTTGCTGTGGGCTTCTACTGTCTTGCACATGTCACATTTCATGGAATCTGAGCTTATATTTTGGCCTAGAACTTTGTAGGTACGTTCTAAGCAAACCTTCACGAGACTTCACTCGTCCACTAGGGACACTTAGTGGTTTAAAAGGCTTATTGCATTCGCTAAATGCAATCGAGAGACCAGCGACAGTGGTATAGGTAGGATTTCCTTAGTTTTGTTTTACTTGAGGACAAGTAAAATTCAGGTTTGGGGGTATTTGATGAGTGCTAAAAAGTGCATATTTCTATATATTTTTCTTGGCATTTAACTCATCTTTTGTGCACTAATTCTCCATTTTAACCCATATTCTGTATTTTCATTGTTTTCAAGAATAAATATTTTTATTAATTAAGTTTGCATTTTTAGGTACCAAATAAAGTTTGGATGAATTACGGAGCAAAAAGAGCAGAAAAGTGGTGGAAGCTAAGAGGAATCACACAAGGAAGCCGCGAAGAATGTTGTGCGCAAGACCAAAAGGCTAGAATTGGGCTTGAAGAGGAAGAATTGTTCTTAAAGAAGATATGGTCTTGGCATACCCAAGGCCCAAACCCCTCACCCAAACCCATTTCCAATATCCATACCCGCCTTCATCTTCAGCCGTCAGATTGGATCATCTCAGCATCCTACGGTCGCCTCATCGTCGTGCATCAAAATCTGAAGATCCTGCTTCACACTACAGCACCTAACTCCATCTTGCGCCGTTAATTTCGTTGTATTATACAATCCAACGGTCGCTAAAAGCTCTTCACGTATAGCCGTTAGATCGATCTATCATTTATACATCCCACGGCTCAGCGTCGCAGATCATCAAACTTTGCTATCTCCGCCTCACACCATAGTACCTAATACCTATACCCATCAACCAAACACACCCCAACCTTCTTCTCCATCGACTTCACCTCCCCCATCCCTCTGCAGAGAAACAACCACCACCTTCTCCATCACCACCACCAACTCTGCCGTACAGCCACGAGAAATCCAACCACCACCACACCCCTCTTCCAAATCCCATCACCAACTATCTCGCCCCTTCTCTTGAGCCATCTACTTCACTAATTTCACACGTTTCTCTGAAACCCTAAGCATGTGAAAATAGTGAATTAGGTCGAGCTAGAGCAGGAAAAGGACCAGGAGAGGCAGACACAGAGTGGGTAGAAGCGTAGGAGTGAAATTCGAGAAGTATGGGTAAGTTTCTACAAACCCTAATTTCAACTGTATTTGGGGATTTTTGGGAATTGGGTGTATGAACCCTAATTATGTAAATTGGGTATAAATAGGACTTGTGGGTGTTGTTGTAGAGCTATGCCTGGACTAGCCAGTGCTTCACCCAAGAGGACTGGAATAGCCAGTGCCTCAAGGGTTAGTTTTTACTTTAAATGATGTTGTAAATTTCAATTTTTTTTATCCTATCCATGCTTTGATCTTGTTGTGCTTGAATTGTTTAGGATTGAATATCCTTATAGGTTGTTAAAACACTAAGCAAGCTTCTCTGCGGGTAGTTGCAGTGTGAGAGCCCCAACTATCACAAGGTTTAGAATTCATCTTAGTGCCTTTAGCCTCCTTTCTAGACCAACCCTTAGATGAACAGCCGGCTTTGAACCGCAACTGTCATCTAGTTATTCAGAAAGCCTAGAAGCTGACTGATAACTAACAAGGGACAAGAACATAGCTGGAGGACCTGCCTTTGTAATCTTTGCTCATTGCACTTGGCTCACTGCCTTGGTTTGTTTGTCATTGTTTCACTCTTTCTTTGTTTCTTTATCACTGCCTTTGTTTCTTTATCACTGCCTGTGTTACTGCCTCTTTTTGTTGTTGTTGCTCTTACTTTTACAGTCTTGCATTTTACTTCACCACTTGTTTACTGCCTTGCCTTTGGCTACTACCTTTGTTCTCTGTTAAGCTTAGAAAACAGTTTAGGAAACTTCAACTTACACACCCTAGTCTCTGTGGATTCGACCCGTATTTGCACAAGCTACAACCGACACCGTGCACTTGCGGTTATAATATGTAGGCTTCTTATTATCTTATTTCATACATCTTTCAAAGCCTACCACATACACGTCCTCTCCTGTCCTGTTTCCCCTTGTTTTCTCAGAACCCAACTCTATAACTGCCATGCTGTTTTATCGACTTAAAAAAAAAAAAAATTCACTGCATCTCTTCTCTGCCAGCTTCAAACTTCTCCATCTCTCGAGCTCGTCAATGGAAGCAAACCACAGCCCCACCGAGCATCACCGTTTTGATCATCATAATCAATCCAAACTCCGTCGATAATCAGCAACACCTCCAAGTCCTTTTTCAGTTCCATCCCAAATCTGTGCTGGTTATTGTCATCTCTGCCAAGCTCCTTGTTGTCACTGCATGCCATGTTCCTTTCCTTCAGCTTCTCATCACAATCACCGAAACTCCATGGTCGCAACAACTCCTTCTCTTCATCGTTGTCATTCTCTCACTTGGTTCTGTAGTGCTAAACAAGTTATGGTGACGTGCAAGTTACGGTTCTCCGAATCGGTATTCTTTTTAATGGTGACGCGCTTCTTCTCGGACGTTTATTGGCACCGCACTTTATCAACAACTTTCATGGCCAATCTCATACGGTTTTTCCAATCCCCATGAGATTGAGGGAGGGTGTTAGAGTATACAAATATTAAATGGAAAGTTTTAGTATTTAGAGTTATATTTAGTATTTGATATATTAAGTATGAATTGATTTACAAGTATTAGTCTTGCATACCAAGTTATGGTGTCGCTATATATACCTTATGGGTTCTCAATATAAATCATCTCATTCAATAATACAATTCTCTTTTATCATAATATCTAGTAGTTTTGTCTGCTTATGCACCGGTTATTGATGCCGTTTACACTCCAAAAATAACAAGACTTTTGTTGGAAGCAAAAGAATCGGGAGTTGCAGTTGTTACTGGGCTAGAGATATTCATCGGACAGGCATATGAACAATACGAAAGGTTCACTGGTTTGCCAGGTAAATAATCATTCTCTTCTTATTATTTTGTTCTTCTCCCCTTTCCTAACAAATTAAACTAGTCCTAACACTCTTTAAGGAAATCGTTTCTAAAATGTAATTATTAAGGTGATCTGGTTGTTACGCTCTCGTTCCCGTCTACATCCTCCTATGATATCTTGTTCTTGTATTTGGTAATCTCAGAAATAAAACAAACATTTTTCTCTAGAGTTTCTATAGCAAATGAGCTTATGTTGTACTGTTATAATCAAACTTTATAACATTTTTCTCGAGTTTAAAACACCGACTGACCTACAGCTGGGCTAAAGGGGGCTTTAGCCCGGGTAGTCCTCCCAGTCCACAAGCCAAAAAAAAAATAATTCTATTCCACCAAGGCTTCTAGTCCGGGCCTTACAAGGAAATTTAGCCTTCCTGGATCCGTCCTTGATTGTGAGTATGTTAAGATGAATTCTCCATTAAAAGATACAAGTCTGCGCCTACGAATTGTTGGTTCTAGTAATGGTTTGAAATTGATGAAAAGCTCTAAAGATTCTGGTATATTGGAAAGTCATTGGCTTTGGAACCTATATACCAAAGATTGGATAAAAATATTAAATCCGGGAGTTATAGATGGACCACTATGTTTTCCAAGTTGCTTACGCAGTGTTGGGTATGGGGTTCTTATGATTACACAATTGTGGCAGTTAGTAATGTGAATGGTTTACCTTATGGTTGTGGTTGTATAATTCAGGTTTATACATTAAAATCCAATGTATCGAATTTCAAGTACGTATGATATGGCTGAAGTAATATTTGTTTGTGGAGCTTTTCACTGGATAGCGGTACCATTTTATGGATCCGGTAAAAGATGTATTGTTTCTTATGATGTCCGCCGTAAGAAATTCAGGGAAGTAGCAGTCACCATCTAGTCGATAAAAGATTAAATGATAGTAAATATACTCACAAGGCATTGGGTGTTTTAGGAGGTCGCCTCTGCATAGTATGAGCATATGATGGTTTCGACATTGATGTTTGGGTGATGAAAGATTACAGTGTGACTGAATCATGGACTAAATTGTTCATTGTCCTGCTCCCGGAAGTTGTAAAGCACATAGACTATGTGAAATTACTATGGGAATTCAAGAACGGTGAGGTTTTGTTCGTAACAACCAAAAAATCGGATGGTAAGAGTTGTTTAGTTTTGTATGACCCGGTGAGTCAAAAATGTCAAGCTACGGATATCCAACATGCTGCCGGGAAAAAATGGAGTATAGAAGCTCACTACAAAAAAACTGACCAAAGGCTACTAAAATTTTCCAACAGCAGAAAAAATTTAGTTGCTTCACAATTTAAGACACTAGGAAAGGAAACTGCGGTGGTGTATTGATTTGAGTCACTAAACGGTAAGCAACTATAGTTTCTAAAACCCTTTAGAAATAAGTATGCGCCAACTAAACAAATGCGCTAGTAGTTTGAGACATTCAACCACTTAGAAAAAAACAACGGCGGGATATTAATTACCTAACCCTCTATTCAGCCACTAAAATAACACAACTACCAGAAAGCCTAGTTGAATAGAACTTTGGAAACTAACCATGCCAACTACAGTGGGCATATTCATTGAGCTACTTCCAAGAAACAACTTAGGATTCTTAGTAGCTTAACTTAAAGAAGAGATATTAATTTAATAAGGGAATGACTAAGTTGTTGGTGTAGTGAAGCTTTGTCGCTAAGAATGATATTAATCTATTATGACCATACATTTCAATCCAAGATCACCTTTAAAAGAAGGATTAAGAATGATTAAGTTAAATAACTTGCGAGAGTAGTCTAATGTATTTATTATTATTAATGACTGCCGGAGATTTTGTACTCGTACAATCAATCAGCTTACAAGAAATAAGAATTGAAGGGTATTTTGACATAATCGACCACAATTGAAGGCAACATTATATTTTAACACAAAAAATAGAACTCTAGGCCTAATCGAGTGCAGTCATACAACTATCTTCAAGTATCTCGAAGTCAGGTGGAGCAAGTCCTCTTCCATTATTCGATCCATCAAGCAGCCTTCAGGATGTCGTTTTTTCCGCAGATACCTGAAAGCATAACTGATATTGGAATTCGAAGTCTGCAACTTATAAGCAAAACTATATTGAAATACAACGTGCATAAACCTCACCTTCCCAAACTGTAGGCTATCAGAATCCCATATCTCCAAGTTCAAAGTCATCGTCTTCGTCAGTGGTGTAAACTGCGTCACTATCAGCTTCCTCCTCCTCCTCCTCTTGTCTTTGGATGGTAGCTATTACTTCTTCATGGCTGATGGTTTCTGGCAGAACATCAGTCCTATCCCAAACCAAATTTTCATTATGATCTTGTTGGGGCACTCGTTTAAGATCGTTGATTGAATAACTTGAATACCATTCTTGATATGCTTCATCAGAACTCGAGTTTTCTGGTGCAATAAGTTCCACTGAATTTTTTTTTGGAATGTTATAAGAGCAGCGAGGTCGTGTTTTTATAACCACTTCCAATTGTCGATTCTTTATGTCCTTCATATAGAAAACCTGTTGTGCTTGGTGCGCTAACGCAAATGGTTCATTCGCATAACAGGTTCTGTTGAGATTAACGCAAGTAAATCCGTAGTTATCTCTTTTGGAGCCACCTTGATTTGCAACCGGACGCCAATTGCATTTGAAAAAAAGAATTTGTAATTGGTTTAAATAGCGTGCCTCGATAATTTCATATACCACTCCATAATAATCATTCATATCATCATCTTCACCTTCCCCTCCCTTTATACATACTCCACTATTCTGTGTCTTCCATCGCATCTCCCACGCTTTTGTATGGAATCTGAACCCGTTGATGATGTATCCATTGAAAGACGAACACTCTTTATTAGGACCTTGACTCAACGAATAGAGTTCATCACTCACCATACCATTTTTGTGCAGTTGATATATCTATTCATGTACATATATTCATATATTAGTTCAGGCTATGAAATCCTAAAAACATGTATTGTGTTTGAGTATATATAAACGCACTTACTTTGCTGGCAAACCAAAAAGGAAATTCTTCGTTGTGTCTTCTTTCAACGTCAACATCTCTTATGCCACGCCTTTTTAATTCTTCTCTATGTTCACTGTAAGTGGAATGCTTCATATAGTTAACTACTAAATTGACACAATTTAAAGATTATTGGCCTTAAAAGCAAAACAAAACGTATATACTTCTCGTATGGCTCCACTTCTGCAGTATTCTGCAGAGCATAAAGTTGGATTTGTTGCATTTCTGAGTCCTTAAGTGTTCCCAAAGTTTCAGCCCCAATGGGCCGACCAGATTGTCTAAAAACGACTAATTTCTCACGTGAGGGTGGTTGTTCATAATCCTCATTCCTTGAGACCCGATTGAATTTTGTATCAGTACTGTTCAAGTATCGCGTAAGCATAGTGGGGCTCTCTTCTATTAAGTATGCTTCAGCCATAGAGCCTTCTGGACATGCTTTATTTCGCACATAAGACTTTAACTTGCGCAGATACCTAAAATGTAATTCTTATTAGAATTCACTGGGCGTAATTTAAGTAAAATTGTACACATATACACTGGAAAAAGTACAGAAAAAATGTGTGTGAGTATCTAAGAATCTTATATTTGTTTTCTTGAACTGATGTAAGAAAACTATCATTAACATTAATATTTAGAATTCAGAATATACAGAAAGTGGTTAAACCATACCTCTCAATCGGGTACATCCAAAGATATTGAACTGGACCAGCATCCTTTGCTTGTTGTGGTAGATGAATTGGCAAATGCATCATCACGACAAAAAATCCCGGGGGGAATATTTTTTCCAACTTGCACAAAGTAATTGCAATTCTGTCTTCTAGTTTGTCTAGATCCGCTATGTTGAGAACTTGTGTACACAACGCTTTAAAAAACATACAAAACTCACTCACTGCGTCATACACATCCTCAGGAAGTAATCCTCGTAACGTGATCGGAAGTAAGCATTCCATTAGCACATGGCAGTCATGACTTTTCAGACCCATAATCTTTCGATCTTTAACATTAACACAACGAGAAATATTTGATGAATATCCATCGGGAACCTTGATATCCTTCAAAGTCCTAAAAAAAGTATCCATCTCCTTCGTGGACATCACATACCTAGCTGGTGGCATAACAAATTTGTCTGCTTTTTTTTTCAGATGTAACTCCGGTCTTATTCCCATATCCTTGAGATCAAAACGGGCCTTGATATTGTCTTTTGTCTCCCTTATTCTTTCATTACTGTTCCCAACAAAATTTCCAAGATATTTTTCTTAATGTGCATCACGTCAAGATTATGGAAACACAAAATTGTGCTCACATATGGCAACTCTTCCCGAAAAATACACTTTTTTTTCCAATTATGGTCATAATCGACCGGTACTGTTGGTGTCAGACCGTTCTGTTTGGCATTCTTACCAAATTCTACTTGCTCAAAATGTTCCAACTGATGATTTATCTCATCCCCATTCATTAGATGTGGTTTTTCTCTAAGCTCTTTTTCCCCGTTGAAGGGTGTTGTCTGTTGTCGCCACTTGTGATCAGCAGGCAAGAACCGGCGATGTTGCATGTAACAAAACTTACCTCCATACCGCAGTCGAGTTGAACATGGGTCGGACCCACAACACGGACATGCTAAGGACCCCTTGGTGCTCCACCCGGAGATCATAGCTAGTGCAGGAAAGTCATTAATAGTGCCAAGCAATGCTGCGCGCAACTGTAAATACTCTTTATTCGAAGCATCGTAAGTGGTAACGCCAACGTACCATAATTCCTTCAATTCTTCTATAAGGGGTTGTAAATAAACATCGATATCATTTCCCGGTGACTTGGGTCCCGAAATTATCATAGACAAAATGAAGTTTTGCTCTTGCATAACCTCCCATGGTGGTAAGTTGTAGATGATTAGAACCACTGGCCATGTACTATGCGGATTCATCATATTTCCGTAAGGATTCATGCCATCACTTGCTAATGCAAGTCTCACATTCCTAGGGTCAGCTGCAAACGTTGGATGCTTCTTATCAAAGGTTTTCCATGTCTTCGCATCAGCAGGATGTCTCAAAAGTACATCATTGATACGTTCTTCAGCATGATATCGCATATCAGTAGCAGGTTGTGGAGACATAAATAACTTTTGAAGTCTGGGCTTCAAGTTGAAGTACCTTAGTTGTTTTTCAGGAATCTTCTTCCCTTTCGGTGTCCTTCTATTTTCTGACCCGTTATTAGTATTAGATGAAACGGTTTTCCATCTAGAAACACCACATACCCGGCAATCATTTCTATCCGCGTCATCTTTCCAATATAACATGCAATCGTTAGGACAAGCATCGATCTTAGTGTAGCTATGACCCAAGTTACTGATTGTTTTCCTAGCTTCGTAAAAGTTCCTTGGAAGTTTGGCATCTGGAAATGCCTTGATCAAGAGATTCAGTAGCACGTTAAACCACTTGATGCTCAGACCACCTTGGCACTTGATGTGAAGCAAGTGTATAGTAAAGGACAACCGTGAGTACTTTTCACGACCAGGATATAGTGGAACCTTTGCATCTTCCAGGACCTGGTAAAAATTTGAAGCTTCGTCGTTTGGAGCATCTTCATCATAATCAGGCACCATCTCATTTATTAGTTCCTTCATTCGGTCGTCTTCATCCCCAATCACAGTACCCGTAGACATATAGTCCTCCTCCTCACCCTCCCCATGGTATATCCAATGGACATATCCTTGCAGAAACCCTTTCCACATTATATGTTCCTCCACCTTACTTGGTTTGAGTAAGTTTTTGTTATTTCACTTTCTACACGGACACCATATTTCCTCCCCTAGTTCTAAGTCGCGACACGCAAATTTCATGAAATTCTTGACACCCGATTCATAGTCAAGATGGTTTCTTGGCAGTTCCAACCAACTCTTGTCGATAGTTTCATCTTCTTCGAAATCAATACTGAACGCCAGGGTAATCTCTTTAAATCTAATCTGGGCAGCAGATTACAAATGCACTTTAGGAGGGATCCCTGGAAAACAGTAAAGTGAGATTAGCATTGTCATCTCCAATGAGAAAGTTCATAAATATATTATAGGAGCAAGCTATGCAAACTTGAGAAAACTCCCATACAGATGTTTCATTTTCGTCATCGATATAGACGGCAGAATAGTAACACTAACTACAACAAGCATAGATATTCTACCATATATCCTATTACTATTATTTTCATCCTTATCAAAAAAGATATCAGAAAAATGGATTCGCAGAGCAATCTACGCAACTTGAGAAAACTCCCATACAGATGTTTCATTTTCGTCATTGATATAGACGGCAGAATAGTCTAACAATAACTACAACAAGAATAGATATTCTATCATATATCCTATTACTATTCGTTTCATCCTTATCAAAAAATATATCAGAAAAATGGATTCGCAGTTCTTGCTAAAATTTCATCATCAAGACTAAGTTTCCAGTAACTCTTAACATTGAAACTCAAGTACCAAAAATAATAGAGTTTGCACAAACGTACCTGCTCAATTTCCTCCTCTGCTTTTTGGTGTTTGTTCTCAAGTCTCAATACTCGGAAAAATAATGAGTTGGGGCGAATGAAGATCGAAGGAAAAAATAATGGAGGGTAAACAAGCCGGGAGAATTTTGGATCGTATCAAATCTTTCTATTTGGTAAACGATGAGATCCTAAAAATAAGGTTAGTATCTTGTACGTGTTTGGTAAAATATAAGGCGAGATCATTGGGTCCAGTAATGTTGGCACCTCTACAGGGAATCAGCTAACGAAAACTAGTGCAGACAAGAAAACCAATACAAGGTATATCATAAAAAAAAAGAAAACCAATCTCAACAGACAAGAACTGAGACGGGGCATGAGACTGCAAAATAAAAACAAGTTATGCCTGTGAAAGCACTACGCTGCCGACCAACACAGATTAATATACATCAAAGCCGCTCTAAGAATGAAATCACAGCGACTGCATACCAAATACATGTAAACTGCAGCAGTTTGCATTGGGAGAACATGGACTGCATAACCAATACCGGGAACCACTGCAGGATTAAATTCCCAGTTCCAGTAGTGCAATTCTAAACCTACTTCACTGCCAAGAGACAAACAATGACTAACAAACATGAATGGGCCACTATAATATAGCTGCACATACCAAAAATGCTATTCTCACCATACATTTCAATCCAAAATCACCTTAACAAGAAGTATTAAGAATGATTGAGTAAAATAATTTAACAAGTGATCTTATGTATTTATTATTATTAATGACTGCCAGAAATTTTAGTATCCGTACAATCAATCAACTTACAAGAAACAAGAATTGAAAGGTATTTTAAGGCGACATTGTTTCTTATGAATTACTTGAGATCACCTGAATCATGAATAGTTTGGAACTTTTAACAAAATCGGATTAACTATCGGATTCTGCAGAAGGTGTATCTATTGGATCAAGATCACCTAAATGATCATCTATTGCAATAGAGTCCAACATTTGATATTGGTAATGATTGGAAAACATGGTCGAAACTTAAAATATCACAGACGACTTTTGAAGTACCTCGGTCACTTTAATTTTTGAACGTTTGTACCAAAATCAGATTAATTATCCTCAATTTACAAACAGATCCAAGAAGCAGCATTTTATTTTATTGAGAGTTATTGTTCTTGATCAAAAAATATGAATGGTTGATGTTCAAACTTTGTTATTTCCACAATACATTGAATTGGATGTACTTACCAAACTTCATGGCGGATGATAGATATCATGAACCCTATTAATGGTTGGACGAATAAAAGCAATTTCAAAAACCTCTTACCTCACAGTGTAATAACATTTTCGTTTATCTTGCCACCACAACCTAAAACATAACAAAGGTTTTTCTTTGTATATATCAGATCCTGGCGCATGCGCGATGCCTTTATCATAAACAACCTCGAGTACGTTACGTTTATGACTCAACATATATACTCCCTCGGTTCCAGGAATATAGGCCGATTTCACGTACAAATTATACATGAAACAAGTCTATATTTTTGAAGAAAGGGTATGAGTTACTACTTTACATCACGTCTATGCATCATACGGATACTAAAAATAAAATTAATTCAGGATAAAAAACTCAAGCTTCAAACATTGTGGTCTAGGCTAGAGACAGATCAATGAATATGTAAGTGGTAGCCTGATAGGGAAGGGATTGGGGTCCATGATTTTTTTTACATATTTCTTTTTCTATTTAAATTTGTAAACATTTCACTATACCGTTGTACGGGAGCAATACGTGAAAGCGTAATTTGGAATTGCTCCGAACTTCTTAACTTCCTAATTCTCTTTATGCTGATCAAAACCTAAAAAAACAAAAAAATCCAAGCGGACTAATAAAAATAAAAATAAGGCATTGTTGTGTAATCACCGGCTCACGTAGCCAACATATCATAGTCTAAATGAACATACTAAATTAGTATAATACAAAAAAAAAGATAAAGAGAGAAATGTGGAACTGTATTACAATGTTTTATATTTATTGCCCTCGACCTCAATTAAGTCGATACATAGAAGGTTCAAGACCTTGACTCGTGTCACTCATGGGATTCTAAAGAATCCTTAAGGATTAAAAAGATCGGCTGTGCTAGACACCATGAAATCACCGCAAGAGAGAAACTCCTGGGATCCACCTGGAGATAATAGGAAGTGGCCTTTAGATTTTATGTGGTACCACATTTTTGTGTTTCACACGGTGATTTCACCATGAAAAAATCACGGTTTGTCTATATTATAGAAAAAATAAACTCATTTATCTTTATCTTGAGTAGGTGGTCCCTACTTTGACGAGTCAATGCCGGTGGTATTATCCACCAAACTTTCTCTATATGTAACAGGCACAACAAAGATTTGGGCGTGTCCATCACATGAACCGAGAAAAGGAAGGAAAAATTTTCATTACAGAGCAGAGAGAACCGAGATAAGGAAGGAAATAATTTCGTGGAATATTTTGGCTGAAAATTAGGGAAAGTTCGAGAATTCGTTAGAGAAAAAGGGAAACTTTTCTAGATTTTTGGAAAGAATATATCGAAGAAAAAAAATTCAATTTTTTCTCAGTTACCCCTAAATTGTTTTGAGCGGGATGAAACTCAATCTGAAAATTTTTTGGGCAGGATTTTCCCGCTTGATGTGAATCTGTTCGGCTATATAAAGATCCCTAAAATCATGAAGAGTGCAATCCAATCTCAGCTCCATCTTATGAAGGTGTATTTTCTTTTCAATTTTCTCTTCAAACCCTAAGCTTGATTTTTTGTATCAAAACCTAATTGATTTTTTCTGTATTTTTTCTCGACAGGGAACTTATCTAATTTGGGTTGTTGTGTTCTTACTGGTATGTTTCTATTGAATATTAATCTTGGAAGGAATATCTTCGTGTCTTTTTTCTTCATGTTTTGGGTTAAATTTTTCTTGTTTTGATACTGTCATGAATTGAGTTTTACGCCTCAGTGTTATAACTTGTTCCTTTCATGAATTGAGTTTTGCGAATGGCTGGGTATTAAAAAAATTACTGGTATAATGGATTTCAATATGTATTCTAGTGGTTAAATTGATTTTGTAAACATTTTGAGGATTTATCATACGGATTAAATGGTTGTTGAATTGTGTGCTTAAATGTATATATCTGTGGATTTGTTATTCTCAATAATTTTTAGGTGTTTTTATTTCATCAGATATGGATCGAGACCTATTTTTTGGGGATTCCGCCTTGCTTCGAAAATACGGTAAATTAAGAATAAACCTTATGATTTAATGAAGGCATAAACTTTCTGTTTGTGTTGTGTGTTGATTAATATGCATGGTTGTTTTCTAGAATCCACTACTAAAAAACAAAAAGAACAGAAGCGGAGAGCTAAAGCTTCCTCAACTGCAATTGCGAATCCCATGTACACACGACAGGGAGGAAATCCAAGAAATGTGCAGCGATCTCAATTTATTGGTAACCAATAACCTTTTTTTTGTATCTAAATCTCCTCTCTTAATAACATTTTCAGTTTTGAACAAGTAAACTGAGTTAGAATTTTACATGCCATTTTCTGCATAATTTTCAATGACAAGTAATAGTACACAGTGTAGTGTTTGCTGATTGATGCCCAAAAGAGTGCTGGGAATTTTTGAAATGTTTCTTGAATTCTGCCTTATAGAACCAATAACCGATGTTGTGTATTGTTAGGTAATTTTAGCAATTAATATGTATGCCTTACTTAAATGTCATACTGCAGGAGACAAAAACAAGGAGGGACAAGAACACCAATTGAATGACTTTAGCAGTCGCTTGCAAGCAGCTCAGTCAATGGTGCACGACGGAAATGGAGTTGGAAGAACACATCGGGCGCTGCCAAGCCATGCACCAATCGAGTCACCAGTGGATGGAGGAAGGGGAGGTGGAAGAACACGTCCTGTACTGCCAAGTTGTTCACCAATTGAGTCACCTGTGCTTGAGAGAAGTAGGGCTGGTGGAATATCATGCGCGGTGCATCCAATGGAATCACCTCTGAACAATGATTTTCTGTTAACTCCAAGGATATCCCCTAGAGGACACCGCACAGGAGTACACAGAAATCTGGAGAAGGAATACAATGGTCTACATAGCCCTATGAGAAGTCAAGGTCGTCGTTCTGTACCACCTCCCGCAGAGAATGAAATACAACAGCGTTCAAATCAATTGCATAATAATCGAACACAAGCATCTCTTCAGCCATCTCATCGGTCAACACAAAAAGTTATTCAAAGTTCAACATCTCATCAATCACAGCATAATGCTCTTCGAAGTTCATCTTCGCAGCAATCTCGCCGATCACAACAGCGGAACAATCTACATGATTCTCCAGCTGAAAACCATAATTTTTCGCAACCCAACCGATCGCGATCAGCGTCTAATTCTCATGTAGAAAATAATGAAGAAGTTGGCTATTCACTGCAAGATGGTATATTTCTGTGAGAGGCATTTTGTTTTTTAATGTTGTTTTTTTCTGGCTAGCTAATAATTTCCATGTATGCTATCTTTGATTTCTTAAATAGGTCGAACACAACGTACCACAAGAAATAAAACGACTAATCTTGCGGTTGCCAAGAGGGGGAAGGAGAAAGTAAGCGTGTACGTTTTTAAAGAAAAATTTTGTGGTCACTATAGACATGAGATTATAAACTCTATTGGGTCGTGGGTAAGGCAAAGGGACAATTGCCCACTAACATATGATAAATTTGATGATATGCCTGAACAGAAGATTGCCCGAGTGATCCAGAATGTCCGGGTACAAATAATTTTATGTTACTTATTTTATTCTTAGTTTAGAATTTTTTTAGTTGCTATCTCTAATAAGTTGTTTTCGGCCATATAGGACCACTTTATTCTCGTTCCTGATGATGAAGTGGCTGTCAAAGTGATCAAAGACGTGATGAGGAATGCCTATAAGGCATACAGGCACAAACTTCGTCTAGCATACATAAAAGCTGGGGGTGATGGGTTCGCTGGATCAGATGGCCACCTGGAGGCTTTGGCACACCCTCCCGAAGATTTCCCCAACAAACGTGATTGGGCTCACATGTGTCATTATTTCACCACCGATGCGTTCAAGGTATATCTATTTTCTTACTGTTTACATATGATGTTTTTTTTTAAGTCATGGGAGTGGACAATTAGGTATGATATGTGGAACTGGAAAACACTACACAAGTTATCTTTTCTTTTTTGTCTTAAAATTGCACTTCATTATTGGTTTGAAAACAAGAATGCACTGCCAAGGGCACTCTTATACAGCTGAACTCATTTTTTGCAAACCCTTGCTATCATTTCTTGTTGTATTTTTCGTTTAGAATATAAATTATATGTGGATGTAAAGTAGCTTACATCATATACAAGAGTTTGGTTTTGGTTATGGCAGATTTTCCATAAGGTTATATATATAGATTGAACTTGAAGAGTTAGGGTGGGTGATCTTTTATTAACATTCTATCTTATATATGTCTGCATTCTTACACTTAACTTCATATTAACTTACATTTTACCTCATGCGATAGAAAAATTCTGAAAGAGGACGTCTTGCTGCGGCTGCGAAGCAACTCAACGGTATCAACCACAGTAATGGCAACAAAAGTTTCACTAGTATCGAATACGAGTTGGTATATATTATGCCTGCTTCAATTGTTTTATTTAATGATATTGTTTACGAGTCAGATGTGTTTATTATATGATATGTTGTTTTATATGATGATGTTTTCCATTTCAAAGCTGCAAGCCGGAGAGCCTTGTGATCCAGTGACTTTCTTCCGACGAACCCATGATCCTGAAAAGAAAATCAACGCCAAATGCAAAGAAATGAGTGTAAGAAATAATCCTTCATTGATGAAACATGTTTGATATGTATCTATTTATAGATTATTATTTACACAATAATGATTTGCACAGATAGAATTGCAAAATTATGCTATGCACTGTTGTGCTCATTCTGCCAAAAGATTAAGTGAAGAAAAATATGCATCATTTTTATATCAGAGTTTTGAGTTTCTTATCATCGGTTAAGTGAAAACTGCTCTTGGTAGAATTTTTGTGAATAAGTATGGTTCTTTATTATGGGATTTTTTGTGAATAGTGGCCACATTAAGTACGGTTCTTTATTCTGGAATTCTACTTTGTAGTCAGTATTTCTTCTTTTCCTTCAACCTGCTATTGCCTGCCCAAACTCATTTGATTCTGGTTGCCTACTTTGTGATTAATTTGTGTTTTGAATTAATGTGCAGGAAAAAATGAAGGCCATGAAGGAAGCCGCAGATCGGGGAGAAAATAATGACACTCCAGAAGAGATATTTAACAAAGTTCGTAATGCTGGATGTTCGGGTAAACGTCGTCGCAAGGCTCATCCAACTAACTACAGTTTATACCAGAAAAAAGAAGAAGAAATGGCCGAATTGAAAGTAAGAATGGCATCCTTGGAACAGGAAAACAAAAGGCTTAAGAAAGAAACAGGTCCGAACGCGACAAAGAAGTGGTTGAATGAATATCTTGTTAAAAATGGCATGCCGGCTATGGAATTATCATCTGAAGATGAAGCGGAAGATGATGATGTGCACGGGAGTCAAATTCATGAACATCGAGATGCCTTTGAAGGTAGTGATATGGAAGCTGAAGAGGAGGATGTAGAGGCCTTTGCAGATGGTCAAGAAGAAGATGACGAGGAGAATCCGGACAGGGAACTCGAAGAGGATGATGAAGAAGAATATGTTGAGGTTTAGATGCATTTATTATTTCTGTTATTTAGAGTCTCTTTTTAGAAAGATCTAGCTTATATTTTAGAAGAACTTTCTCTTTTTTTTTGGTCTTGTGGTCCTGATATCTCGGGTGGGATTACGATATTCTTGATTTTTTTGTTTGGAAACTTCTTTGTTTCAACGAATGCTATTAAATAAAAAATTATTTTGGTATATCTATTTTTTTAGTATTTATTGTTAATTATAGAAATTCAATTAATATTTATTTATTAATATTTGGTAATGCATTAAATTTGGGAAGTTATTTACGGATGGACATTTTTTCCAGGTCTGGGTCCGTAGCACCGGTCAAGCCCAGATCAGCCCTCTCACCGGTCCATCTGAGATGTTAGTAGCATTACCTATTTAAAATCTAGAGAACTAGTGGCTCTTTAAGTTTAGGAACTCCGAAGTTGGTTTCATGTATGAGTTGGCTACTGTTGTTGTTGCAATGGTAGTAGCTTTTAGCCATTTGGCTACTAGAGATTATTAGAGATACTTGTAGCCTAAAAGATTGGCTACTAAAACTTAGTTGCATATATATTTTTGCAAATGTATGAAATAATTTATCCGTGACCTATTGAACAACTAGACAAGAACTAGTGTCTTAAACCACAACTAGACAAGAATTAGTGTCTTAAACCATTAGGCATGTGAAACGACTACTACAAAAGCCAGTGGTTTTATGTTGTTGGCCACTAGATGAATCTCTAAATGCAAAATCTATTAAACAATTAAAAGATAGTTGTTGTCTTAATATTTTCGCTAATAACCTGACGACTACACAAATTAGTGACTTTACCTATTAGGTGACATCTGTTGGCCAACTAGCCAAACTAATAGCTTTAGACATGGGGACCAACTAACATGTGCGAACTTGTTGCTTTAAACATAAAACAACACCCTCTTACGGCACTACGCCTGGGCAACTAACATTAATTGCATAAATTGTTAGGCAACTAAAGATTTGAATAGGCCACTACCATTGGTCAAGTAGCCTTTGGTTGGTTTTTTTGTAGTGGCTTATGGTGAGAGGAGTCTAGTGTCAAGTAACTCGATCAACGGGAGATGTCTTAGGAGGAAATTAACTCTTTTGAAGGCATTGTATTCAAACACTTTATCAAAATAATAAAGTCTTTTCTGATTCCATTCAAAAAGAAATTATTTTCAATAGATTCCAATCAACTTGAGTATAGTCGTAACTTTGTAAAGTTCGAATAGATTCCAACATCATGCCTATAATTGAGACAGTTCTAAGTATATATATATATATATATATACTACTTCATATGCAGTTCTAGATACTGACCACGACTTCTTTGATACTTAATCCAGCAGACAACTGATTCTTTGCATCAAGACTCGACAATGTCAACTTCTGAACTACTTAGTATATATGTGTTCATTCAACGCAATAGCAGACAAAAAATAAGGGAAGTATCATCTGATCAGTGCTGCTCAATACAAGTATGTTTTCTCCACGCCATTTACTTCATCTTTGTGCCATTCTTTCTATCTCGGACTTGACCAAGGTAAAAATTTTAAATGGGGTGGTCAGAGTTAGAATAAGCAGACCTAAAACCCTAATTCGAAAAGAAAACCTATGTAAATATCCAATTTTTATAGGACTACAACAATTACATGATGTGCCCAGACTCTCTTTCTATCTTGATCCTCATTTTTTTGAAGAGATAACGGCTGTGTCTTCTTCCATAGTATAAAAATTATGACCATAATCTAATAACACAAAAATCTGATGCATTCTATGACGACAAACAAATTCTTTCAATGAAAATTGGATATTAATAGATGATAGTTTTCACCAACAAAATTTAATTACTTATTACACGATACAATCAAATATAAAGGTTTTTGATCAAATGAAATACAAAGGTTCAAATATATTCTGATGATGAATATATGATAAATTATTCTTATAATCATTCTCTTGTTCGTCTTCCTAGTCACTATACTCAGAGCCCCATCCTATAGTAAATTCATCCTTGTTGGGACAATAATCATCATCATCAGTGACAATGGCATCATCGTCATCCCATCTGTTTAAAGCCAACGAAAACTCAGGATCTATTTTCGGATCCCAATCAATATTTGTATCATTGTACATGTCAGCAGACTCTTCGTTTTGCAGAGATTCGAAGCGAAAGCCATTTAGCTTACACCAATACAGAGCCTTTGCTTTTTCTAACGCTTCTTTGCCGGACGATGCATCCCAATCCCAGCATGTCTTAAACTCATCGCCCGAAGCCCGAGATTCCATTGACGATTGAGTCGTAGCAATCTTTTCCCACGGGATAGATCCCTCTTCTTCGCAGTACCGGATTTCCCAAGCAGCCGCAATTTTCGAACGCCAAATCAAAGTTGTTGACGTTGTGGACATTTGAGGACCTCTAGCACGTGTTCCAAACGACGACGATGATCCCTGTGTTTCAGTAAAGCTAACTTTTCTCTTGTTGGTAGGGGGCAGAGCTTTTTTAGTTCGTTGACCAGCCATTTGATGATAATATCCTGGACCTGCTTGCACATGAAGGGAAAATGTTAGATCCAAATAGGAAAACAAATAACAAATAGTTAAGAAAACAAGGAAAACAGGAAAAGATTAAAGATAAGAAAAACAGAAATTACTAGATGATAGAAGATGAGTATTATCACAGCGATCTCGAATCGCAGAGTGCTACCTTGGCTTTGGATTGCAATGATCCACATTTTTGGATGCTTATTTTATAGGCACTCAGGAGACAAACCCTATCAGGTTTTGCAACTCTTGGAAAAATGGCGCCTCTTTCTCAAACGATGTAAAGTTTGGATTTTTTTTTCTTAATTTTGATTGGACGACCAATAAATGTGTAGATATACAACATGAATCTTTGTATTTATTTCCATAATTGTACCAGCAGATTAATGCTTTCCTAAACTCGTTCAAAGTTCCTTATACAGCAAAAGATAAAGTTTAATTATATTTCAAATTTAGAAGTTCCAAATTAATGTTCTTTCGTTTTCCGCTTTCAGGGTTTATACCGATAACTGAAACAGCCCCAATGCTGGCTCGATAGATTTAGGAATCAAAGTTTATCAGAAGGCTTCGAAGGTTCCACCAGACTCTGAAGTGCTGAGATATGCCTACGCAGAATTGCTTTCTCCGGCTTCGGCAGCATCGTAACCCGTAACCCACTTGCCTTCTGTTGATGGGCCTGAGCCGCATTGGAAGTCCTATTGATATACTAACTTACTGCAAAATATTCCGTCTGTACGTACTGTATATATTGGCCTCCTGTTCAACTACAAACAAACCTAAAAATCCTTGTTCCATCCGTTTCTTCGTGGATCGCGTTATCACCAGTTTGAAGCACGAAGAATACCCCAGAGAAAGAGACAAGGAACCCAAAGAAAGAGACAGACAGCGTTACAAACAATGATGCCGTATCTCCCAGGTGATATCGTTCACGACATACTGTTGATGTTACCTGCACAATCAATATGTAGATTCAGGTGCGTTTGCAAATACTGATGCAGCTTATTAAATAACCATGATTTCATGGGAAGTCATTATAAACGCAGCATGGAAAGTCAAAAGTTACATTGCTTTTCAATAGAAAATAATCTTAATGCACATGAATTACACATGCATATCACAAAATCCTCATCACTGTATACAGTATTTCAAAATAACCATTGCGAGTATGTAAAGATGAATTCTCCGTTCGAAGATACAAGTCTACGTGTAGAAATTGTCGGTTCTTGTAATGGTTTGATTTTGATGCAAAGCTCTAAAGATTTTGGTGTCAAAAGCCATTAGCTTTGGAACCTATATACCAAAGAGTGGAAAAAAATATTAAATCCAGAAATTAGAGATGGACCAAGTTACTTATGCAGTGTTGGATATGGGGTCGCTTATAATTGCGATACAGGTGATTGTACGATTGTGGCAGTTTGTGATGTGAATGGTGTTCGTAATAGTTGAAAAATTCAGGTTTATACATTAAAATCCAATTCATGGAAACTCTTGCCTTACACCTTTCCGTATCTACTTACAAGTATATTTGGTAGTATGCCTGAAGTATATTTGTTAGTATGCCTGAAGTAATAGCGAGACCAGTACATCAATCCAATAATAAAAGATGTATCGTTTCTTTTGAAGCCCGTGGAGATAAACTCACTGAAGTAGCAGTTACGCACCTAGTTGAAAAAACATTAAATGATAGAAATTATACTCGCAATGCATTGGGTGTTTTAGGAGGGTGCCTTAGCATAGTAGGAGCCTACAATGGTTTTAATATTGATGTTTGGGTGATGAAAGATCACAATATGACCGAATCGTGGACTAAATTGTTTATTGCTCGCCTCCCAGAAGTTGCAAGCCGCATCAACTATGTGAAATTACTATGGGAATTCAAGAGTGGTGAAGTTTTATTCGTAACAACCAAGAGATCATTTGGTGGGAATTGTCATTTAGCTTTATATGACCCGGTGAGTCAAAAATGTCAAGTTACGGATATCCAACATACTGTTGGAGAAAATTGGAGTATAGAAGCTTATGTTGAAAGGAGTTTAGTATCACATAGCTCAATCAACCAGAAACTCAAGAGATATCTTAGTAGGAAATTAACCCTTTTGAATGCATTGGCTTCGAAATTTTTTTATTAAAGAAATAAATTCTTTCCTGATTCCACTTAATAAAAATTGATCAAAAATTACAAAATTAGCATAGCATTCTATTTTTTGCTATATTCCGTTGCAATAACTAAATTCCCAATTATATTAGTCAGGTGATATGAACATCTGATACTAATTATGCCAGTAATCATGCTTCTCCGGCGGCATAAGCTAGTCTCAAAAATCAGATACAAAGTTTTTTTGTTTCATAAAAATAGATTATTTTTCTTATTCTTTTAAAACCTAATTAGAATGGGGTATACCCAGATTAATTGGGGTTTCTCCGGCGGCAGAAACTAATCTCAGAAATCAGATACAAAGTTCTTTTGCTTCATAAAAATAGATTATTTTTCTTATTCTTCTGAAACCTAATTAGAATGGGGTATACCCAAATTAATCGGGGTACACCCGATTTTAAGTGGACTCTTTCTAAGGGTTAGGGGATGTCCTAATGTGTGAAGTTACAAGACTACCGTTTCCCATTATAATTAAAACTAAACCTAATTCATCTCATCATATTCATCTTCTCATCTTTCCTCTTCAGCTCTTCTCCTCCACCATACTGGCTGTAACTGTTCTCCTTCATCAAAAACCGATTGAAAACAGATGAGGGCAATTTGGGGGACGAGATCAATGCAGGAGCACTAGCACACATACAATTTATTCGTTTCCCAAGAAGAACTGAAAGAATTGGAAGCAGCTCGCAAATACATCTTAGATGCTCTTAAAACACATATCGTGTCTTTGTTGCTTATGCAATGATGGCATTATGTCTAGAGAAGGATCGGAAGTTGGTGCAAAATGTCTTCCAAGCCGGTAGGAAAAGATTTATGAATGAGCCTGGATACATTCTTGAATGTTCAAATTATTCTTGTGTCGTTTAAATAATGATATGAACATTCAGGTGAGCCTTGAAATCGTTCCCACCGGATAAATCTCCGTAGCGTAGAGTTCTGAAAGCGACATACCCAGTTTTATAAAATATACAGTGCGCGATCTGTCTAGTATCTAAAACAGGTGAAGAAAGATCCTTAGAGCTCGACTGTAAATGAATTCAATATTTTGCATTTTATTTGAGCACTAGAGTGCAAGGCCACCATAACTATGTAATTGGCAATACAGAACCGAGTTAATGATTGCAGCGTATCAGACACAGCAACGTCTAGATTCCCAGATTTAATCACTGTCAGGTTGGGAATGAGATGACATGACGTGTAAACATAAACAAAAAGTGCAACAACCTTTTAAGTTGTTGGCTGCAAGTTCGTAGCATAAACCCCAATCAGAAATAACCAAAAAAGAAACCAGCAGTACATGACAATAACGCTAAAGATACAGAATCAGGATTCGGATGGTGCTTACCCATTTTGGCAGCAGATCTCCTCTGAGATGCTCTCTGAATACGAAAATGCAGTGTCCTGAAGCTCCATTAATTTATGGGGCTTTTCCTCCCTCCACGACTTCTCGATCCTCAATTTGACACTTCTCAGTACACTCAAGTTGACTCAACGCTTTGTCTGGGAATTGACACATTACACATAGCAGACTCCTTGGAAAGAATCAAAACAACAGCTCTTTCTACCATGGCTCCATCTGATGCCTGAATTATCTCTTTCAAGCTCTACAAAGTCTGTAATTATACAATTTCTATCTTAGTTGCTTTGGAAAAGTCTGTAATTGAGGTTTACAAGACTCTCTATATTTCCTTGACCTCAGACCCTTGCTTCTGCCTCCTTATCATTGCCTTCTTCACCCTGTACAAGCAGCACAGTGTTTTTGCTGCATTAGGCCATTAATCATTATTATTATTATTTTTGTATATAAGTACATATTTAGTTCTTGATTAGCTGTCAAATTAATGGATTTAGTTTAACTTGAATTGTGTGCATTCAACTAACGGATGGTCGCGGAAAACCTGATGTGTCCAAGACGCCACCATTGAACACTGTCCCTTTCTGTCTTTCTTTTTTGAGGAGAAAGGTTAATATATCGAAAAAAGAAAAATGAAAACATACAGAAAGATAAAGGATCTTAACAGTGCAAACAAGAGCCAATTATTAAGCTCAACGAACAAATACTAAGCTCAAACAACAACAAAGCAACAGTATCAAGACACTTAAAAAAAGAACTATTTCCTCTTCGCGGATTTTCTTTGGCCACTTCCAAGCTGTTCATTACTGGATCACCTTTCCAGCTTAATTTTTCCATTTCCCTCTCCTTCTTAATTTTATGATATTTCTCATTTAACTCACCGAAAATTCTTCTTTTTCCTCCTTCCGAACACCCACCGGATGCTCCTAAAAGAGCACCAAACTTGCAAATATTTTCCACTTGTTGAGAACTAGTCAATGATGTTCTACGGGGAATAACCTCAATAGATTTAACCTTTTCTACTTCCACATCTTCATCCGAATTCATCTGAACAACCATGTTGTTGTCTGTCTCACATTCTGAAGCTTTAAAAGACTCCTCCTTCCTTTCTCTGTCTTGATCGTTTTTAGGAAATCATTGTCAATGCCTTTCTCTGTCTTGATCGTTTCTAGGAAATCATTGTCAATGCGAAGGATTTCCAGAGAACATACTTACTGTTGAGAGGAACAGCCGTAACTATGACAACCAAAGGTTATGAGTCTTGGTTACACGGACGCTCCATTTTTATGAGTCGTGTCCGCGTCCGACGTGCGTCTGACACGGGACGCGTGTTGGACGCTGACACGATGCATATCCGATGCACCAAATATGCGCGTCATGCGCGCTTCTGGTTTGGACCTACTGATTACTCAGATTTGGAGCATTTTTTTTTTTCATTTTCATTTAAACTTCTATCATTATTTTTATTATTATTAATTAAATGAAGAAAGACGTACATTTTAGAGATGGCAAATGGGCGGGCCGGGGCTGGCTTGTTACGGGTTACACGGGTTTGGATTAACACGGGTCAAAACCCGCGGGTTGATATTCTTCACGGGTCGTTATTTCTTCAACCCGCACCCGTAACGGGTTAAACCTGTGGGTTCACGGGTTAACCCGTTTATGGTGAGTCAACTCGCCAGAAACCGATTTATGGTGAGTCAACCTGCGGGTTCACGGGTTACAGCCACCTGTAGGAGCATCTCATGACTCAACAACATATCATCTTGCACATCAACAAACCACCAGTTCATCCAACATTACCCATTCCTACTAGCAATTCAAAGTAACTCATCTTCCTGACAACTACCTCCTCCCTTAACACCACAAAGCTACCATCTTAAAGCAAAACCCCTATCAGTTCATACACCAACACCACCATCCATATCATCACCTCAGTTATATTTACATTCATTTAAACTTTCAACTCAGGAACCTTAATTTATAATATGGGGAAGAACATGAGAGAAACCCTAATTCAGTGAATTCATAATTTTACAAATAACTCAAATTAAACCACCATATAACCGATTCAACTTTAATTGAACAAATCCATATAAGATTCATCAATTCGTATTCAATTTTACTCAAGATAAATTCAAATTACAAGAACCCTAAATTACCTTTCTCACAAGAACAGCTTCACCTCATCGATTAAACAGCAACCCCCTATGAAATACTTGATTCCACCCTCAATTCATCATAAACTTCAACGAATTCGGAATCTCAAAAACCCTAAAGTAATCCTCAGATCAATACATCCCTAATTCGAACCCAAATCAAAAATAAAAATATTCAATTAAACAAACCCATCTCTAATTTATTCTTAATCATCATCTAATTCGATTTCCAATTAAATATACAGAAAATCCCTAATTCTCGATTGCCCTTCTTCTTCACTCTGAGTTGTATCGACAACTACCTCAGCTCCTTCATCATATGTAAAAACCCATTGTTGATTTTACTCAATCACTTCTCACTCTCATCTCGTAAGCCTCTCACAGACGAAGAACAGGAAGAAAAGAAGAAGAAAGAGATGAGAAGGAGAAATAAAAACGAATAAGAAGAAGAAGAAAAGATAAAAAATAAGAGAAATGACTCCTGCTCGACACGTTTTGGTGATAAGACCAAATTAAATTGCTAAGGCACCCACGAAAAAGGATAAGGGAAGCCGGGTCGATTATCTGAAAATTGGAAGTACGGGTTAACCCGCGGTTTTGCGGTCCGGGACGGGTTAACCCGTTTCTCGACGGGTCACCATTTCTACAACCCGAACCCGGCTTGTTTAGAAACCAGCCAGTCCGGGTTCGGGCTTTCACGGTCCGGGCACGGGTTAACCCGCGGGTTTCGGCTTGTTTGCCAGCTCTAGTACATTTAGATCAATCATTTAGGTATTTATTAATTAAGGTTTTGTAATTGGAGATGACATCACGTATACCCTTGGTTGGGCATCGGTTGTTCTAAGAATGCATTTTGATTGTGTCATGTGTTTAACAGTGACTGATTGCTTCATCTTCGGTATGTATAAACAAACGATCTCTTCTTTTCTTTTAAAACTTATAAAGATATAACATCATTTTCTAATTTTGAGGATCGAAACACTTAACTTTGTTGTGTAAATACATGATGGGGTAGGATCCGTTGACATGGTTATATTGACATAATCCATTGACATGGTTATAGTTTTTTTTACTGATCCCAAACGGCAATGAATTTGAAGCTAATTTTTTGGTGACATGTTCTTCTCATAAGTCTCTACATTCCAACCAAAAATAAGAGTATTCCAAGATGTATAAAACCACCATCTATGATTTTGAATATTAACCGTTGAAGATTAACGGTTGAAATTAAAATTTGTGGATGATGAAGTTTCGCATTTCAGAATACGCTCATTTTTTGTAGGAATCTAGAGATTTATATGAGTAACATGTCAGCAAGATTTAGCTTCAAATTCATTGTCGGTTAGGCTCAGTAGAAAAAATGGCGCTAAAATGTATATATAAATAAAATATGTATATACGTGTCCGCGTCCTAGTATTTTGAGAATTTTGAAGTGTCCGCGCATCGTACCGTGTCCGCGTCTACGCGTCCGTGCAACCCAGGTTATGACTATGGATTTTTACTTCTTGCATAAGGCAAATGGGGTTTCAGGAATATAATTATATTGACAAGATTATCAATATACCACAAAAATCTGATGCATTCAATGTTGAAACAAAACCATACAAATTCTTTTAATGATAATTGTCTTACATGATAATTTTCAACAAAAAAATTGAATTATTACACAGTACAATCAAGTATAAAAATTCTAAGTAACCTTATTTCAATGATCAATCAACTATCTTTGTATTCATTCTCTCCATTATGGTCAGAGTCCCATCCTATAATAACTTTTTTATCCTTGTTCTCCAAATAATCCTTAGTTAATGTTGTGTAAATATCTTCGTTACCGATTTTCCAATAATACAACTCGTGTATTATCCACCGATTCGTTACAACTCTTTGTAACATGGTTTTCATCTATGTATCACGTTTCGTAATACCAGCAACGAAACAAGAAAAGAATGATAAAAAAAGATGAACAATCACATACTTAAAACAAACTTACTTAGGTGTATTGAGGCGACTAATCTGTTTGCTTACAACATTTGATGCCCTGTATATAATGTTGTTACAGATTTAGAGGCATATGTGTCCAACATTCAACAATATCTCGATGTTTTTCGCAGCACTTCGATAACACCGAACGCGAATGGATGTAGCACAAAATCTTCTTTAACTCTTGAAGACACATGCAAACTCTTAAATTTCTATTACTAATTTTATGACTCAAAAAAGACATACTTGCAATGGATAATTAGTGGGGTTTATATAGGTTTAAAGGTGATTCTTGGAGAAGTCCTTTCATGAAGAGTCATAACCCTTAGTGAAGAGTCACATCCCTTGGGATAATACACTAATGTTGAAAAGACTCAAGTGAGTTGACACACCTATTCATATTTCTATTCAAAAATTCCAACAGCTAACCAATCATTCCCGCCTTGGTTAATAATGACATTATTATCATACCGTCTATCTTAATACAGTGACATATCTGGATCTATTTCTTGGTTCCAGTATATATCTTTATCAATATTCATGTCAGCGCACTCCTTGATTTCCAGAGATTCACAGGGAAAGCCGTTTAGTGTACTCCAGTACCAGGCTTTTGCCTTCTCTAAGGATTCTTCTCCTGATGAAGCGTCTCAATCCCAAGTTTTCTTAATCTTATTATCACAGAATTCCTTTGATGCTGCACAATATTTTCCCACGGGATCAACCCTTGTTCTTCACGATACCTGATCTCCCATGAAGCGGAAATCTTGGGACGCCATACAAATTTTGTGAAGTTCTAACGGTTCTTCTTCTTTCAAACGGTAACTCCAATGAAGCATTCCTTAGTTGTCTTGATAAAGCATTGATTTTGTTTGCACGAGAGTTTGAGCGTTCAGCCATGGTGAAATGAATCTTTTTCCATCTGATTGATGGTGCTACACAAGATTTGAACAATGTTTGTGTTGCTTCCTCCCAGGGTATACACATATATACTCTTCCAGGAAATCTTTTGAGATGAATGGTAATCCCGAGTATATTGCTCAAGATAAGTAACAAGTTGGTGAAAATAGGTAACACAATATTTTTTGTGTTTAATTTTTTTATGGAAAATATTTGTAATATTGACTGGGGAAAATTTAATTAGGATAGAGGTGGATATTCGATATTTCGATTATAATGATAAATGTTTATAGATGGCACCAATAAATGCACCATGCATTGAGTAATGTAACTAATTGACGCTTTAGTCGGTAATTTTCTAAACTTCTAAGCATTGTGCTCCAAGATTTTGGGAGGGAATTGGATTTTTTGAAAAATTTTAAAAAGGTAATTTCTCAGTTGACTATCGTTATGATCATGAAAATTATCTGATTGGGTTTTGATAATTTGTTTAGGGACTGAAAAATCCATTATTATACTGATATGAGCACCACTGCCATCCAATAAACTATTTTCCCAGAAGCAAACATTCCCAACTGCATCATTGGTTACCCACAAACAATTATTCTAGAGGACTGCAAGGTAAGAAAAGACCTGCTCCATACAAGAGAAAGAGATTTAAAATAAATTTCCACAGAGATGTTTCCACAAGATCCAGTGAAACATTGAAAATAAACCGGTTAAAAGCATCCTAAAGGTAGAAAAACAAACAAGTTTACATGAAAAATTTAAAGGATGTTTGCACAAGATCCAATGAAAATAGAGAGAATCTAAAACATTCGGTCTAGTTTTAAGAGGATAATTCCACAAGATCCATTTGAAAATATCAAAGATTATTGATAAAAGTCATAGCAAGATTAAAATATCAAGAGATTGAAAGTTAAAAAAGAAAGCACCGAGTTTAAGTTGAGTTGACTCATTTGATCTCCCGAATCCCGATCCTCGGAGCGCTTTGTGTTTTATTGTTCATTTGTTACTCTCTCCTATTTAAATAAATTTAATACTCACACTTGGAAAATGATAAATCCCTAAAATAAATGACATTCTATAATTATGTACCTTCAAAAACTCTAATAATATAAGAAATATCTAAATTAATAGTACAAAATATAAATTTGTAAACACATGAATTTGACTAAAGCCGAAGACACGAATGGGGTTTCGGGTATTGGCCGAAGCCACCATTGGGAAGCCCTGACTATAGCCAAATACACGAATGGGGGCTTCGGTTATTAACCGAAGCCACCATTGACGAAGCCGAAGTAACCATAGACGATGATGCCGTGCAAGTAGGCTACCCCAAAGGTGGGTTTCCCCTGAAAAAGATAACTAGTGAGTTCCTAGATAACCCCAGTTGTAATAAGTACATGTGTACGGCTAATATTAGGAGACTTACTAAGAAAGATATTAGGGTACACGTGTACGGTACTTATATGTCAGGATTTTCCTATAAAAGCAGGGATCTCTCCCAGAGAAAGTCAGATTTTTCCACAAAATTGTATTGTGTATTGGGATTAGACTCTGAAAAGACGAGGGTACCCAAATATACCTCAATCTAAAACTTTTTCACCTATAAGTCCCTTCTTCCAAAAGTGATTGTCTATGGACTGAGTCGAGACAATACAACAATTCGGTAACAAACTTCGAGTGATCGTCTACCAGATCGAGAAAATATCAACGAAGTGTGTTTACTTGATAATAGGTTCGGACTTAACCAAACACTATAGGATTATCTATCAAGTAAATGGGAAATAACGTTTGTGTATTTTACTTCTAATTATAATAACAATTATAGTTGTGGTAATATAAAAGTAAAACACATAGCAAGATTTTGTTAACGAGGAAACCGCAAATGCAGAAAAACCTCGGGACCTAGTCCAAATTGAATACTCTCACAATTAAGCCGATATAAAAAATCTAAACCAACTTCGTATAGTTGATACCAAGCAAATAACCCTAAGTTCACTTAGTTTCCTCAGTATCCCTGCGCCTCCAACTTCCAATAAGTCACGCACTTGCAACAATTCCTTTGGTTCGTATTCCAAACAGTAAAGGAACAACAAATCTGTTTGGTAACAACTCTTTTCAATCAAGTGATATGAGTCTGACAAAGGCTCTCTCGTTTAATCACATAAACACCTTTGTCGGGTCCTTAGATCTCCTTCTTACCAATCACCATAGTGATTGTCATACATAAGCAATCAACATTCTTAATCACAGAGAATTGTGTTCATGTCGATCTACAAAACTATCTAATCAAAGATTATCACAAGGATAAATCTGATTATAGTCGGATCCATTTTCAGACGAAAACAATTATTGTGCACACCAAAGATTATGAACCCAAAAAGTCTTCTTGTCTTCAAATCTTCTTTGATTTTCAATAAACACCTGCACGCAGTACACACAGAACGGAGTCTGTTAACATCGGACTACCACAAGATACCTTTAGATCTAGTTTGAGTGAATCTTATATCAGGAGAGAAGATTCTTAAGCATAAACAAACTAGGTGCAATCAGAGTTCAACCACCGTTAGTCAATCAAATCAATTGAAAACTAATAATAAACGGCAATTATCTAGTTTCCCACCAATGGTACTAATAGAGCTTCTCAATCCCAAAGAAGTATTTAAACCGAGCGGCCGTAAGCGATTTCTCCTAATTAGGGTACTCTCCACTCCAATAGGTGGCTCCACCAGTAACAATACAACTGAGGTAGTTTTGCTGGCTTTGAGGATTAATTTGCTAGAGATGCAAACTTTGATATTTATAGACAAGTATGTTTGGACACCAAGGAATTTCCAAAACCGAAAATATTCTCAAGATATGCAATAAACACAAGATTCGGTTTTCATAATTCCTGGAAATGCTTTGTCCAAATATTGACCGAAATTCACTTAGAAAATCTTTAATTAGTAAATGCACATTACTAAATAATATTTTCTAAAGATATGTTTTTAATTGCTGGAAATTAAATACCATATAAAATTAAGAAACCTTTAATAAAAAAAGATTCTCAATTAATTTCAATCCGAGGTTCTCCTTAGCTATCAAGGAATATCTTTGAACAATTAATGATAAGGGTTACAACTCGTGTTCAAAGAATGACGACATCCTTACTTTGTAAGTCGTCTTTCATACTTACAATCTTAGAAACGAAAATTCGATTTCTAAGAACCATGTGATTGATCTTCCTATCAAATCACTAATCATGGGTATCACGGTTCTACCAAAAATAAGTTTCAGTTCTACCTCCTGTGAGTATTTTACATAGTCACACTAGTTACCGAAATTCGGTTGACAAGGTACTAGGATCGGTTCCCCTCATGATATGGTAATTACCCGTAATTTTGTGCACATGTGCATAGGATCGGTTCCCCTCACTACTAAGAACTTGTTGCACATGTTCATAGGATTGGTTCCCTTCACACTACTAACTTGTGGAACCTATTACAAGGATCGATTCCCCTCTTGCAAATTTACTTGCTCCTCTTACTAGGATCGGTTCCCCTTTCACTAATAAAAGTTACTATTTGCAAGGCAATGGTGGGAGCAATTTGAAAAGAGCACAGTTCAGAACAAAGTTCAAGTCTCCTCTTGTTTTATGTATCTAAGACACTCTCTACTTATTGAATACAGTATTCTCCCACAAATTCACTGAACGACCTCTTATTCTCAGTAAAGAGGATTATATGAATTTTTCTAGTTAATAAATTATTAAATCTACAGGAAATCGGATATTGCATCCTTAAGTTTCTTCATGACTACAAACCCTAAAGAATCCGAAAGAGAGTAGATTCCTTATAAGAATTGATCTTCTTAAAGAGAGAAGCTTTTTATTCGAACATAAATAAAAAATCTTTGAAAATCGTTCTCTAAGAGAATAACAAGAGTTACCCGTTTTAACATACTTTTATAACACATGAAGTGTTTGGGTATGGGAAAAAATCTATTCTTATGTAACTGTGCATTAATTTAGACAGGTGTTTCTCTTCCATTTTTGACAATATATTGTGATCAACAAATGGTTCAGAAAAAGTTCCTTTTAAGGAATGATAGTCAGATCTAGTCCATTTTCGGACATTTCTTTTACAACTTCTTTTGAAGGGTTTCTGAGAGGAATGATAACTATCATAGAGATAATTTATTTTTCTGATAAAGTGATGGGGATAAATATTCATCTTATTTAACTCCCTGGAGATGAACTGGAGAGCATTTTGCATTTTACGAATCTTACAAGATTTCTGAAAATGATTTTTACATCCACAATGAAAACAAAGTTTATAATTACCTTTTTGTGCAAGATTGTTGATAGCTCCTTTGGATTTCTTATTTCTCCTTGGCTTTGACACTTTCTCTTTTTCGTATGTCTTTCTATTCAGTTTTAAAGAAATAACGCTAGCTTGTATGCCCATATTAGATTCATCACACTTATGATTTTCTTTTAAAGAATCTTCTGTTTAATCACAAAAGGATTTAACAAATAATGTGTGATTACAAGGAGTTTCTTTCTTCATATCCTAGTCCTCTTGTGTCCCCGTGACACTTTCCTCTTTCCAGTAACATAGAAAGGCTTCTTGGTCTTTCATTAAGTTTTATCAATAGATAGATTTCTTTTTCTAAAGATTGATTTTTATCAATAGAAGAATTAAGAGTTTCCTCAAGACATTTTATGTTAGAAAGCAAAGTGTTTTCTTTTTCCTTGAAAACCTCTTGTTGAGAAATCGAATCTAGTTTAGACTCAGCAATTTCCTTTTCTAAAAGGTTGATCTTTTCAAGGGCTTTATTCAGATTCCCTTTATTAGTTTTTGAATGAAGATGTTCGGACTTCATTTTTTTCTTCGAAGCTGCAAGCTTGTTGAGAGAATTTTGCTTTTAGAAGCTTATGTTCTTTATCGATATTTTCAAACATTAAGGTTAAATATCGTTCTCTTTCAAGAGCAGAAAGAAACTTATTTGAGCAAATAAGAAAATGCTTGATTAGTTCCTTTAATTCAGAAGTTTTTACACTTGATCTCTCATTAGAGATTTCAATGATTGAACTCAACATATCGATAGAGATATCACTATTTGAGTAATCTTATATTTCCTCACAATATTGTGATACGTTAGCAGGATTATTTTTTAGTTTTTGCTTTCGCCTAACTTTACTTTGTCCCATATCTTATAGGTTGAATCGCACCAAACACAGATTGTTAGATCTTTTCGTGTTTTGCTGCTCTGATACCAATTGAAAAGACGAAGGTACCCAAATATACCTCAATCTAAAAAATTCCCACCTATAAGTACCTTCTTATTAAAGTGATTTTCTATGGACTGAGTCGAGACAATACAACAAATCGGTATCACACTTCGAGTGATCGTCTATGGATACGAGATCGAGAGAATACGATCAACGAAGTGTGTTTACTTGATAATAGGTTCGGACTTAACCAAACACTATAGGATTATTTATCAAGTAAATGGGAAATAAGGTTTTTGTACTTTACTTCTAATTATAATAATAATTATAATTACGGAAATAGAGAAGTAAAACACACGGCAAGATTTTGTTAATGAGGAAACCGCAAATGTAGAAAAACCCCGGGACCTAGTCCAGATTGAATACTCTCAGAATTAAGCCGTTATACAAAACCTAAACCAAATTCGTATAGTTGAGACCAAGAAACTAACCCTATAGTTCACTTAGTTTCCTCAGTATCCATGCGCCTCCAACTTCCAATAAGTCACGCACTTGCAACAATTCTTTGGTTCGTATTCCAAACAGTAAAGGAACAACAAATTTGTTCGGTAACAACTCTTTTCAACCAAGTGATATGAGTCTGACAAAGGCTTTCTCGTTTAATCACATAAACACTTTTGTCGGATCCTTAGATCTCCTTCTTACCAATCACCACAGTGATTGTAAGACATAAGCAATCAACACTCTTAATCTCAAAGAATTGTGTTGATGCCAATCTACACAACTATCCAATCAAAGATTATCACAAGGATAAATCTGATTATAGTCGGATCCCTTTCCGGCCGAAACAAGTATTGTGCATACCAAAGATTATGAAACCAAAAAGTCTTCTTGTCTTTAAATCTTCTTTGATCTTCAATAAACACCTGCACACAATCAACTTGAATCTCTTATGATCAATCCACACAAAACGGAGTCTGTTAACGTCGGATTATCACAAGATATATTTAGATCTAAAAACATTCTAAAGATCCCCTTCGAAACTTCGATCTAGTTTGAGTGAACCTTATATCAGGAGAGAAGATTCTTAAGCATAAACAAACTAGGTGCAATCAGAGTTCAACCACTGTTAGTCAATCAAATCAATCTGAAATTAATAATAAACCGCAATTATCTAGTTTTCCACCAACTGTACTAATAGAGCTTATCAATCCCAAAGAAGTCTTTAAACCGAGCGGTCGTAAGCGATTTCTCCTAATTATGGTACTCTCCACTCCAATAAGAGGCTCCACCAGTAACAACACAACTGAGGTAGTTTTGCTGGATTTTAGGATTAGTTTGCTAAAGATGCAAAATTTGATATTTATAGACAAGGAAGTTTGGACACCAAGGAATTTCCAAAACCGAAAATATTCTCAAGATATGCAATAAACACAAGATTCGGTTTTCATAATTCCTGGAAATGCTTTGTCCAAATATTGACCAAAATTCACTTAGAAAATCTTTAATTAGTAAATGCACATTACTAAATAATATTTTCTAAAGATATGTATTTAATTGCTGGAAATTAAATACCATATAAAATTAAGAAACCTTTCATAAAAAAGATTCTCAATTAATTTCGATTCGGGATTCTCCTTAGCTATCAAGGAATATCTTTGAACAATTAATGATAATATTTACAATTCGTGTTCAAATAATGACGACATCCTTACTTTGTAAGTCCTCTTTCATACTTACAATATTAGAAACGAAAATTCGATTTCTAAGAACCATGTGATTGATCTTCCTATCAAATCACTAATCATGTGTATCACGGTTCTACCAAAAATAAGTTTCGGTTCCACCTCCTGTGAGTACTTTATATAGTCACACTAGTTACCAAAATTCGGTTGACTAGGTACTAGGATCGGTTCCCCGCATAATATGGTAATTACCCGTAATTTGGTGCACATGTGCATAGGATCGGTTCCCCTCACGACTAAGAACTTGTTGCACATGTTCATAGGATCAGTTCCCTTCACACTACTAACTTGTGGTACCTCTTACAAGGATCGATTCCCCTCTTGCAAATTATTTGCTCCTCTTACTAGGATCGGTTCCCCTTTCACTAATAAAAGTTACTATTTGCAAGTCATCGATCATACATGTTAGAGCATTGCTCGGTTGAACCCACTAAGCGTTGGTATGTCAAGTTTGGGTGTCATATTTTAGTGAATCAATACTCATGTTAAGAGTCGCTTGATTATGTACTAGAGTTAAACTTCGTATAGGTTAGCTTCAAAGCATTAGGATATGAGACATTACAAGTATTGCGAAGTCTTGAAGATGTGAAGAAGTGGTATTGGCTTGTATGAGTTAGTATCACTAAGGGAAATGACATATCTGCTAAAACGTTTATTCTAATGAATAGAGTGAAAGCATAGACTAAGGGGGAGTCGCTTGCCATTTGATATGTAGTTATGAGGATTGAAAATCTACCTATCTTGCCTTTAGGGGGAGTATTATCATTGGAATAACAAAGTTGTGCGGATTGAAAATCTACCTATATTGCCTTTAGGGGGAGTATTATCATTGTTATTATGGTGTCAGCAACGGCATTTGAAGATTGAATTTAATGCATGTTATGTGGTATTGAACTTGGAATCAAGCGTATGTGTATAATGAATTATTGTAATTTTGTTTATCCATATGATGTAAGAGTTTTTTTCACTAAAATTGACAAAGAGGGAGATTGTTAGAGGATTTCTCGGTTGAACCCACCAAGCGTTGGTATATCAAGTTTGGTTGTCATATTTTAGTGAATCAAAACTCAATTAAAGAGTCGCTTGATTATATACTAGAGTCAACTTCGTATAGGTTAGCCTGAAAGTATTAGGATTTGAGACTTACAAGTATTACTGAAGACTTGAAGATGTGAAGAAGTATGGATCTACAATGACAACAATCATCCTTCCACTTGAGGTTAGTGATATTTGACTTGAACTGTTTCATTTCCTAACGTATCTTTCAAGTCGTGCATATTAAAAACATAACTGCGAAGCATATATGAACTCTAGATAGACATAGTATTAAGGAATACAATACGAAGGCTTATTGCTTAACCATTAAAATTTGTAGATAAGACATCGCCATAACCATTTGAATGCTATTGTGATTATGTATGGGTATGAGGTGAGGATTTCATCCTAGGGAACAATGTTTAAATGTGTTCTAAGGAAGTAAGTTCATAAACTTGTTTGTGAACCGAAAAGGAAATTTCCAGGAGTTATTGGTTTTATTATTCATTGCATATCTTATGAACAACCAATATGTGTGATAAAGTATAACCGCTCACAACTTGTTGTGTTATTGGTAGAACTATTCACAAAGTCTTGACTTTTGTATGATATAACTTTTATTAGTAAAACCAATCTTAAGTAATCACCTGTGGTATGATCGGATTATGTCTGCCTTGGGGAAAGGGAACCGATCCTAGTAAGAGAAAGGGAAACGATCCTAGTAAGGGAAAGGGAACCGATCCTTGTAAGGGGTACAGTACATCAAGGGGAACCGATCCTTGTATGGGATGCAGCAAGGTTTATAGCATAAAGGGGAACCGATCCTAACACCCTGGTGAACCCCTTTTTACAGTTTCCCTTCTATTTTCCCTACATAGAAAAACCTATTCTCATAACATGGACACCACCTCCCTCGTTACTGTCAGACCCTTATGATAGACACATTTTTAAGTCTAATTTGTCCTCAATGTTCTGTATTTTTGGTACTCGATTTCGTACTTATTATGGTGTTTTATGTGTTTGTAGCTATTTTTGGGAAATAAACATTTTTGGAAAATTCGGCTCGAAAAGTTGATCGGGGAACCCCCGAAAAAGTACTAAAAGCACCCTCATTTTGGATAAGGGCCACCCTAGGGCACCCCAGCTGTTAAAGGCACCCATGTTTTTGATCGGGGAACTCCATCTTCCACCTTTTGAATTATCAAATATGGCGGGAAACTTAAGCAGTCACCTGTGTAACTTTTGATTCGAGTTTTGGGACAGTTGGGAGGAGATTCAATCACGGATTTTGTTTGGTTTGGTCTTATTAAGACTGAACCGGGTTAGTAAGTCCAACAGAATCAATCAAATAGGGCCAGTTCATCGAGCTTGGCTTAACAGGGGAAGAACGTATTCTGCGTGAATTCTTGGGAAGAATTAATACGAGTTTAGCTGGAGGTTTACACGGGATTGGACTCATATCAACCTGTTTAACCATAACAGGATTGGTAAGAGCTTTAAATTCGATTGAACGAGAAGATTTCACATAATCTCGACTAAATAGGGCAAGCACATATTGTCGGGAAACTTCTGAGTTAGTTTAGGAAAGTTTGTGCGTGTTTTATGCGTGCTAAACTTCTTATGGAGTGTGTATAAGGCTGTTGGGAGTGTATAGAATACATGCATACGCGTGCAGCAGATAAAAACGGAATATTATTCCCGTGTCTCTCTGAGAAAGGAAATAAGATCACCGAGGAATTATTGTTGTGATTCGAAGGGCCTGTTGAGTATAAATGAGTTATTGTGGTGTCAGAGAAGCGGACAGAGAGTTTGGGAAGGATTTGGAACATCACAGAGGCGAAATACGATCACCAGAGAAACCTGTTGCTGCTGCTGCCATTGAAGAACACGAAGAACATAAGACCTCAAGAAGCAGTCTTATTTTGCTATAGTATTTGCAACTGTTCAGTGACAGTCTTAGAGCTACAATAACAGTGACACATCCTCTGTATCGTTCTTTGGTTTGTAACAAATATAATTGTTACAAACCCGGTTTTGAATTATCTCTCCCTTTTCGTCATTTGTAAACCATTTTTGAGCAATGAAATCGAATTCTGAGTGTGTTTCCAACATGATGAGAGGCTAAATTCTCCCTTAACCAAGACAATGGATGAATCTATTTACACATGAATAATGGGTAACTATTTCATTTTCTCTAATTTTTAATAATAATTCACTCAATCACTGCTTTTGTAGAGTTTTTAAATGTTTACATAATTTTCTTAATTACTTGTGATTCAATTTGATAGATTATACTTTGTTTAATCAATTGATAGTCTATGCTTGGGGAATACAATTAATATTTGAGAATATGTTTGATTATTTGTGAATTAAGAAATAAGGGACTTAAAAGATAATTAGAGTTTTGGATTTTTTGCCATAATTTATTCATGTGTGATAGTGGAATCAGTGTCTTGGTTATTCCTAATAATCTTGAATTAAGTTTTGTTTCTTTTTAAATTTTATTAAATCTAAAATCTTTTGCTTTCACAAGTCTCAACGAACTTATTACTACAACTTAATTGAAAATCACATCAAAATTTGGCGCCGCCGACGCGGATTTGTCTTTAGGCTAGAGTTTTTAGATTTATTTATTTTATTTTTTTAGGTTTTTTTTTATTTGTTTGTTCTACTTTACGTTTTTGGGTTTTTGTCTACTACAGATTCTGGAATTTGGAGCGAAAGTAAAATTTGCCAAAGCTTTTGATGAATACTTAAAGATTTGGAGTTAAAGACAAAGCGAAAAGAGCGAAAGAAAAAATAATAATAAAAGAGAGAGAGAGAGACAGTTTTTTTTTGTTTTTTTTAGAATTTTTTTTTTTAGATTATCTTTTTCTTTTGCACTATATTTTTGGACTGTGGACTTTGGGACTTTATTTATTTTAAACCCTACGGAAGGGTAGTTTAAATATCAATTGTTTGCAGAGAATGACGGTGATTACGATATCGCCTCGGCCCCTTGGGGTCGTACATGACATAGGAGTCGTGGCCCGAGTCGACTATAACGGTTCATCCCCCGTCTGGTACGGGAGGTAAATTTGTCGAAACACTCGTGAATCCCCTGTCAGCGAGTTACTGTATTCCTTCGTTTGCATATATGTTGAGGATTTGAAAACGGCTGCTTTAAATTTCCTAGTAAAGGGAAAGGACTGTCCATACAAGATAAGGGTTCGGATTTCATCACCGTTCCCTTCTTGCCCGTCTTAAGAAAACGAAACCAAACGCGAACCTAAGCCTAAAATTTGACTAGAACGAGACCTATAAGGTAACTAGCTTAATAGGAAAGTCATTCGAAAAATATTGGTTATTCTTTTAAGCATGCTTCAAATTTCATGATGGTTTCTGTGAGTTTAATACGCCGCCTTGTAACGTCGGTGAGGCCTTGGGTATCAAAGCTCCACTGAGCTTCCCTCGTCTAGATTCAACTTACTTTAACACGGATTGATTCCAGAGGGGTTTGCTTAAATTGTAACGAATTCCCTTTCGATGGATTAGAAGCTGGTCTATAACAATCTAAGTGGAGCCATCATACTTTTTGTTTGCTAGAAATCAATAGGTTTGCTATGGGGAGTCAGCCTTTTTTGTGTTTGCATAGAACTTCCCTTCCTTTTAGGATTTCTTTCCTTTTATTTTGTTTTTCTAGTGTATGCCCGAGGTTATTAGAGAGCGGGCTTGGAAAAGAAACACTCAAGGTCGTTTGATTAGTGATAAACCTAGTAGTTCTTCTTGTGAAGGAGGGGAGCTCGAAGACTCTTCTTTTGAGAGCCCTGTCTTTGGAAATTTCAGCTTTGAAAACTTGACATTTATTGAAGAAAATACTCCTAGTCCTTTGGTAGTACCAGAAATGGCAAATTTGAAAGCTTTATTAAACCCAACTAGGACCTCTCGTCCGTCTTGTATCAAGTTAGCTGAAACCGAGGCAAATTATGAACTCAAACCTGGGACTTTACAGATGCTCCCAATCTTTTTAGGAAAAGAGAATGAGAACCCCTATTTTCATGTTAAGAAATTTGAGGAAGTTTGTAGTACTCTGAAAATTAAAAACCTTAGTGATGATGCGTTGAAACTTAGGTTATTCCTCTTTTCCTTAAAAGATAAAGCCAAATCTTGGCTGTATAGTTTGGATTCTGAGTCAATTGAAACCTATGACCAACTTACCTATGCCTTTATACAGAAGTTTTTCCCAAGGCACAAAACATCGTCTATAGAGGGAGAATCTTTATATAGGTATTTAGAAAGGTTCAATGACTTAATATCTCAATGTCTTCATCATGGTTTAGAGAAGGTTAGGTTAGTTCAGATCCTCTACGAGGGTTTAGATTATTCAACAACAACCATGGTTGAGTCCTTATGCATAGGTGGGTTTGAGAATAAAACTTTTGATGAGGCGATGACATTTTTGAATGAAATCGCCGATAAGACCCAACAATGGGAAAATAGTAGGGAACCACAGAAAACAATTCTTCTAATTAGAGTAAATGTCAATAGGGTAGAAGGATCTTATGAGTCAGATGCTAAAATAGCATCCATATCCAAAAGGTTAGAAGCCTTAGAATTCGGTAATTCTAGTGGTAATAGTAGTAGAATAGAGCCTTTTTGGGAAGGCCATACTGTTGAGGAGCAAGCCAATGCTCTTTATAACAACAATATATTCGATAATCGTCAGAAGCTTGACCCATATTCAGAAACCTATAACCCTGGCTGGAGAAACCATCCCAACCTTTCTTGGTCTAAGGGGCAGAATCAAAGTCAGTCTAGTAACTATCAGGTTCCCCAGGTTTTGGCTATACTAAGAATCCTTCAGCTCTGGCACAGTTTCAGAACCCGTAACACTGTGCAGTTTCAGCAATCTATTGCTCAAGGTTTAGAAGAAAATAAGAGAATAGGTCAGGCTAACTCTCAGGCTATTTCCCAGTTGAAAACCCAGGTTAGTCAGATAAATGAGTCTTTAATAGAAATAGGTAAGTTTCCTAGTCAAACTCAACCCAACCCTAGAGGATTTAATGAAATAGGTGAAAGACCATCCGATCATGTAAATCCTATTAAAACCCTTAGGAGTGGTAGAGTGATAGACAACAAGGTTTCCATGCCTGATAGTAAACATGCTGTAGTTCACCCTTCTGAACCAGAAACTGAGGAGACTGATAGAGTCTCTAAAGAGACCAATGAGGGTCATATTGAGCCCGACTTTGTTCCTAGAGCCCCATTCCCAAAGCTCCTAGTTCCAACTAAGAGGGAGTCCATCTTTAATGATATATTGGAGGTTTTTAAGCAGGTTACTATCAACCTCCCATTGTTAGATACGATAAAGCAGATTTCCGCTTATGCCAAGTTTCTTAAGGATATGTGTACACGAAATCGAAAACTTAGTGTCTAGAAGAAAGCCTTTCTACCTAGTCACGTGAGTCCCATTATTCAGAATACCACTACTCCTAAGTATAAAGACCCAGGGTCCCCTACCATTTCTTGCACAATAGGTAAATACCGTGTCGAGAAAGCTTTGCTTGACTTAGGATCCAGTGTGAACTTACTCCCATGCCATGTGTACCTTAAGCTAGGACTTGTGAGATGAAACCTACCCAGATGACACTTCAGTTAGATGATAGGTCTGTTAAAATTCATCGTGGTGTGATCGAGGACGTTCTTATTAAGGTCGACAAGTTTATATATCCAGTGGATTTTGTTATCCTAGATGCCCAACCTGTCCCCGACCCAAAGAACTAAATACCAGTGATTTTAGGTCACCCATTTTTAGCTACATCCAACGCTATCATTAACTGTCGAAATGGAATTATGAATTTGTCTTTTGGTAATATGACTATTGAGCTGAACATTTTTAATATTAGTAAGCTACCCTCTGAACTAGATGACTCGAGCATAGAAGAGGTGAACATGATAGGAACATTAGTCGAGGAGTCATTACCAAACACTTTGTTAGAAGATCCATTAGAGAAATTCCTAGGTCACTTTGGGATTGATTTTGATGATGATAATGTGATTAACGAGTTGAATGCTTTGTTAGACTCAACCCCTTTGTTAGGCACGAATAATGGATGGAAACCTAAGTTCGAACCACTACCAGTTTCTAAGTCTACCCTAGTTCCTTAGTTACAAGAGCCTCCTAAGTTGGACCTAAAACCATTGCCAGATACCCTGAAATATGTGTTTTTAGGCCCGTCTGAGACTTTACCTGTGATTATAGCATCCGAATTGGATAGTGATCAGGAAAGTAGGCTAGTAACCGTCCTTCAGAACAACAAGGAAGATTTAGGGTGGACCATAGCAGACATTAAGGGTATAAGTCCCACTGTTTGTATGCATCAGATCTATTTAGAGAGTGACACCAAACCTTCTAGGGAGATGCAACGTCGACTGAACCCTAATATGAAAGAAGTAGTTCGAACCGAGGTTCTTAAGCTATTAGATGCAGGCATTATCTACCCCATTTCAGAAAGTAAATGGGTCAGCTCCTATCAGGTTGTTCCCAAGAAATCTGGTATTACTGTAGTCCAGAATGATAACAATGAGTTAATCCCAACCCGGGTGACCACGGGTTGGCGTGTCTGTATTGATTATAGGAAATTGAACAAGGTCACTAGGAAGGACCACTTTCCCCTTCCCTTCATCGACCAAATGCTAGAGAGATTAGCTGAACGTAGCCATTATTGCTTTTTAGATGGATACTGCGGTTATAATCAGGTTGGCATAGCCCCAGAAGACCAAGAGAAAACCACTTTTACTTGTCCCTTTGGTACCTTTGCGTATAGACGCATGCCTTTCGGGCTATATAATGCCTCTGCGACCTTTCTTAGAGGTCCTTATGGATGATTTTTCAGTGTTTGGTTCGTCTTTCGATGAGTGTTTGCATCATTTGTCATTAGTTTTGACTAGGTGTAAGGAAAAGAATTTAGTGCTTAATTGGGAGAAATGTCACTTCATGGTTCGTTCAGGAATTGTTCTAAGGCATATCGTATCTTCGAAGGGTATAGAGGTAGATAGATCCAAAGTTGACCTTATTAAAACTTTACAGGTCCCAAAAACCGTAAGAGATATTAGGTCATTCTTAGGGAATGCAGGTTTTTATCGTCGATTCATTAAGGATTTTAGCTTGATTTCTAGACCTCTTTGAAATTTGCTTGCAAAAGACGTTAAGTTTGTCTTTAATGATGCTTGTTTAGAGTCTTTTGATAAGCTTAAGAATTTACTCACTACCTCCCCCATAGTCCAGGAACCCAACTGGAACCTACCCTTTGAGATCATGTGTGATGCTTCAGATTATGCTATTGGTGTTGTGCTAGGTCAGCGAGAAAACAAATTACTTCATGTGATTTACTATGCTAGCAAAACTCTGAATGATGCCCAGTTGAACTACACCACTACTGAGAAGGTATTGTTATCCATTGTGTTTGCCTTAGACAAGTTTAGACCCTATCTCTTAGGTTCTAAGATCGTGATATATACTGATCATGCTGCTTTGAAATATCTTATGTTTAAAAAGGATACAAAACCTAGATTGATTAGGTGGATCCTTTTATTGCAAGATTTTTCTCCAGACATTAGAGACAAAAAGGGTGCCGAAAATGTAGTAGCAGACCACTTGTCTGGGCTAGTTGTTGATTCCTCTGATGATTCCCTTCATATAAGGGATAGCTTTCCTGATGAACAACTGTTCTTTGTTACCCAATTACCTTGGTATGCAAATATAGTGAACTATCTTGTTACTGGTCGAATGTCCCAACATTGGCGTAAACAAGATCGTTCTAGGTTTTTAGCCGAGGTGAAGCACTTCTTTTGGGATGATCCTTATTTGTTTAAGTATTGTCCATACCAGATTATTAGGGGATGTATACCTGAGAGTGACCAGTCCAGTATTATTTCCTTTTGTCATGATCATGCTTGTGGGGTCACTTTAGTGCTAAGAAGACTGCTGCTAAGATATTGTAGTGTGGATTCTATTGGCCTTCGTTGTTTAAAAACTCCCATAGTTATTGTGTTACTTGTGAGCGTTGCCAGAAATTAGGAATCATTTCCCATAGGAACACGATGCCCTTGAACCATATTTTAGTTGTTGAGGTCTTTGATGTGTAGGGTATTGACTTTATGGGTCCTTTTCCTAATTATTTTGGTAACTTATACATTCTTGTCGCCATAGACTATGTCTCTAAGTGGATTGAGGCGGTTGCGTGTAAAACTAATGACCATAGGGTTGTGATTGAGTTCTTGAAAGATAATATACTTACACGTTTTGGTACACCGCGAGCTATAATTAGTGATGGGGAGCCGCACTTTTGTAATGGACCTTTTAGGCTTTTGATGAAGAAATATGGTATTACACATAAGGTAGCTACCCCATATCATCCACAGACTAGTGGTCAGGTAGAGGTTTCTAATAGGGAGATAAAGCGTATATTAGAGAAAACAGTTAATCCTAATCGGAAAGACTGGTCGTCTAGGCTTACTGATGCCTTATTGTCTTATCGTGTTGCGTTTAAGACCCCCATTGGAATGTTACCTTATCGACTTGTGTATGGAAAGGCATGTCACTTACCTGTTGAGTTAGAACATAGAGCATATTGGGTTGTTATGCAGCTAAATTTTTCACTAGACAAGGCAGGTGCCCATAGGAAACTCTAGATCAATGAGTTAGAAGAGATTCGTAGAGATGCATACGATAGTGCTAAGGACTACAAGAACAAAATGAAACTTGTGAATGATAAGAATATTTTAAGAAAGTCATTTTCTCCGGGTCAAAAAGTTCTTCTGTATGATACCCGCTTGCATCTTTTCCCTGGGAAGTTACGTTCTCGGTGGACGGGTCCTTTTATTGTTCGCACTGTCTTTCCACATGGAGTTGTTGAGATCCAGAAACCGGATGGTAGTAGTTCTTCGAAGGTTAACGGTCAGAGATTGAAACCCTTTTTAGAGCCCTTTCTTTCAGGTGATGTTGAGGAGGTCCCTCTGGAGGAACTTGTTTACCCTTGATTGACCATCGAGACGATTGTATGTTTATATTAGTTTTTGATTTCTTTCTTCACCCAGGTACTATCTTTCCGACTTCTCTCTTTACTGATTCCTCATGTTACTTTACTTTTTGGTATTGCTCTTTCATTAGAAACATTGAGGAAAATGTTAGATTTAAGTTTGGGGGTGGGGAAGAAACTTTTTGTTAGCTTTTAGTTGCAATAAATAAACTCCAGATCCTAGAAATTTATGCTTATTAAGGTTGGCACTAACCAATCTAAGTGGATGGAAAATTTTTGGTTATAGGAGTCGAGGAACCAATCTGAATTGAGACCAGATCATCAGACCAACCGGAATAAATTTAAATAAATTCGACCACTGGTGCCCTTGTATATGCCAGTTGTGTTGACCTAGAGTTAGGTTTATCGACCACTAGTCCCCTTGTATATGCCAGTTGTGTTGATATTAGTCAGACCGGTATCTCAGTCCATTAGGTTATGTTCATCTTGGCAGAGGCCTTCAGACAGAAATGGGAAACACCGTTCACTTTAAAACATCTACTTTTCTCTTTATCCATCTTCTTAATCTTTCCATGTGATTGGTTGACTCCGGTTATGATGTCCATAAACTATCTGAGTAGTCAATGTTTGTATGCCAACCAAGGAGATTCTTTAGTGCCTTCCGAGGCTCTGCATAGATAGCTAGGTTCTGGAGTAAAGGTTTTGTAGGTACACCTCTGGTAAACCCTCCCGAGATTAACTCGGTCGCTAGGGCCACCTAGCTAGTTAGGATTTTATTTTTCTAAATTAGTTTTGCTCGAGGACTGGCAAATAATAAGTTTGGGCGTATTTGATAGACACATTTTTGTGTCTAATTTGTCCTCAATGTTCTCTATTGTTGGTACTCGATTTCGTATTTATTATGGTGTTTATGTGTTTATAGGTATTTTTGGGAAATAAACATTTTTGGAAAATTTGGTTCGAAAAGTTGATCGAGGCACCCCCGAAAAGTACTAAAGGCACCCTCATTTTGGATAAGGGCCACCTCAGGGCACCTGTTTTGGATCGGGGAACTCCATCTTCCACCTTTTGAATTATCAAATATGGCGGGAAACTTAAGCAGTCACCTGTGTAAAAACGGAATATTATTCCCGTGTCTCTCTGAGAAAGAAAATAAGATCACCGAGGAATTATTGTTGTGATTCGAAGGGCCTGTTGAGTATAAATGAGTTACTGTGGTGTCAGAGAAGCGTACAGAGAGTTTGGGAAGGATTTGGAACATCACAGAGGCGAAATACGATCACCAGAGAAACCTGCTGCTTCTGCTGCCATTGAAGAACACGAAGAACATAAGACCTCAAGAAGCAGTCTTATTTTGCTTTAGTATTTGCAACTGTTCAGTGACAGTCTTAGAGCTACAGTAACAGTGACACATCCTCTGTATTGTTCTTTGGTTTGTAACAAATATAATTGTACAAACCCGGTTTTGAATTATTTCTCTCTTTTCATCATTTGTAAACCATTTTTGAGAAATGAAATCAAATTCACAGTGTGTTTCCAACATGATGAAAGGCTAAATTCTCGCTTAAACAAGACAATGGATGAAGCTATTCACACATGAATAATGGGTAACTATTTCATTTTCTCTAATTTTTAATTATAATTCACTCAATCACTGCTTTTGCAGAGTTTTTAAATTTTTACATAATTTTCTTAATTACTTGTGATTCAATTTGATAGATTATACTTTGTTTAATCAATTGATAGTCTATGCTTGAGGAATAAAATTAATATTTGAGAATATGTTTGATTATTTGTGAATTAAGAAATAAGGGACTTAAATGATAATTAGAGTTTTGGATTATTTGCCATAATTTATTCATGTGTGATAGTGGAATCAGTGTCTTGGTTATTCCTAATAATCTTGAATTAAGTTTTGTTTGTTTTTAAATTTCATTAAATCTAAAATATTTTGCTTTCACAAGTCTCAACGAACTTATTACTACAACTCAATTGAAAATCACATCACCTTACCACCACCATCTTTGTATCACGCCCATACTTCTTGTTCAGTTGCAATCTTCCCCTCAACGTACTTCCACTGCAAAACCTATACCACTTATCTTCTCTATCTCTGATGCCAAATCACCCAATTCAAGGTACCATATATTGAGTTACAAGAAAGAGAAATCTGAAATTGCGATTGAAGAGAAGATTGTTATACGAAGTTTGTTTGAAGACTCCCTCAATTGCATCATGTATGTGACGTTAATGGAGTGGTTGAAGGTTGTGGAGTACATCTCAGTTGTATCTTTTGGTGAGTGATGATATCTCAAATCCCTATTTAAATCCCTAATTTCAGTTGTACTTGTGGAGATATTAAAAACCCAATTTTGGGTGAAGCTGATATATAAACAGGGGTTGTCTTTGTGTATTGATAGATCGAAGTGAGAGGGGTCATATGAGAAATCAGTTGTAACCTATCTTCTCAAACTTTCCTTGGTAGAAATCAGTTGAATATTAAGAAGTTTGCATGAATGAATATCTCAATTTGTGAATCTCATATGTCACCTGCTTTCATCATGTTCTAAATCTCTAAGCTAGGGTTTAGATGAAGCCCTTAATTTAACTCTAGGATATTTGTGCTGATGTTATTTTTCTTGTTGTGCTTCAATGTTTAAGGATAGATTTAATCTTACGTTACAACGTATTACTTTCACCTTGTTTGTTATGCAACCTAGGTAGTCAGAAAAATTCTATGTTGTACTTCAAATCGTGCTTAATTGATTGTTGTTAATCTGTGATTAGTTGTGCTGTAATAAGACAGCTAATGCTAGGGATTAATACCTTAGTTGATGTTAAATCATCCATCTGAAGATAGCCTTGGATATGCGGCAGACTCGAATCTTCCCCGCTGTCTACTGTAAGGAACAAGAATAGTTTCATTAGCCGAATAATCTGGTTTAGGTTAAGTGGTGAATTCAATTACCCTAGTTCCCTCTTATCAAGTCTTTAATCCATCATTTCAATTACATTTATGTTCTTCAGTTCAATTCTCATAACAAAATATCTCGTCGTATCGACAAACTCCCTTGTTTAAATCAGAATTAGTAGACTTTGATTTCATCTTCACATCGCCCTAGTCTTTGTGGGTTCGACCTGTATTTGCCCTGTTCTACATACTAGACGATGTGCACTTGCAGTTTAATATTGTAGGTTTCTAGTCCTACCAGCTTACTCGACAAATCCATGCCGGCAACATATAACCAACCCAAGTTTCAACTTTTCGATGGCTCCGGTAACGCAATGGAACATTATTTCTCTTCCTCATGAGTACGCCACAAACAATTTCATTTTTCTTAGGGAGTTCGGGAAATCACTCACTGGAGCGGCATTTACATGGTTTGTAGGGATGGAAGAAAACACTATATCGTCCTGGAACGAAATGCGAACTCAATTCATGAAAAAAATCTATTCTCGACAGAAACAACTCACTATCTCAGATAACTGTAATCATGAATTCAAGTCAGGGGGAAAGTTCCTAGATTTTGCAAAAAGTTTCCGAGGAGAGTGTCTACGTAGCAGCATGAAGATACCTGAAAAGGAGCTTGTTAAAATAGGTATCAGCCGATTACCAGCGGAGCTTAACTTTATTTTAGCAGTTGTCAAATTAGAAACTTTTGCAGACTTCGAGGATGCGTTTTCTCGGGCAGATGATGCAGCATAATTCAAAGCATATGAAGCCAAGTAATGGGGGCATTCTGTAGCATATGCTAAAGACGAAGGAGCTAGAGGACAAGGGAAGATAGCATCAAATTTCAGAGACGGGAAAGTCTATAAAAAGAGAAGTTACTCGAATGAAGTAGTGGAACCCCCGGATTTTCCATGCCTATTAGAGGTTTCTATTGAACTTTTGGAAGAATGGCGTAAGGACGGAGACAAGACTCTCTCATCTCCTGCAAAGAAACCAACAGAACAAGATAAACGCCACCTAAGGTATTGCTATTTCCACCAAAAGGTAGAGCATGCAACAAAAAACTGCAGGACGTTCAAGTGGAAAATCCATAATAGGCAGAGGAGTGGAGAGATTGATTTCGGCCCAGAAACGCACATCCAGAAGGCCCCGTTACCACGACAAGCTTTCATGATCACGCACGAAGAATCTGAGATGACGCCAGAAGAGGTGTGCATAGTATCCGAAGCAGATAGCTATGAATACATCGCAACCACTGTCGCAAAGAAACACTATTTGCAGCATTCTTTGATACATTGAATTTTACGGCTGAACAACGTCAAATTGCCACGATAAATTGACCAAGATAGCAGCAAATGAGGAGATAAGCCAATACTTAGATCGGAAGTATCCACTCCCTACCGACATCATCACTTTCTCGGAGAAAGATCGAACTATGGACTGTGATCACACAAGACCTTTGTATGTCACTGTGGGAATACGGAAGCACAAATTCAAAAGAGCTTTCGTCGATACAGGAGCGTCGCTCAATCTGATCCCTCTACACATTACCGAAAGCATCGGGGTTAAAGAAAAAGACATCAATAAATTTGCTACTGGAATTCAAGGGTTCGGAGGAATCACGCAGCAAACAATAGGAACCATCAAATTAAAATTTCAAGTGGGACCCATTCAAGCAAGTGAACCTTTCTATGTCATGGACGTACATCCGGCTTATCATCTGCTTTTGGAAAGACCATGGCTACATAAGCATGGAATTGTTCCCTCCACTTATCACCAGTACATATAAGTTCATCCTGAAGGGAAAGCATAAGCGGGTCCATGCCTCAATCGATCCTTTTACAACCGAAGAAGCACACCTGGCAGAAGAGGCTTTTTACAATGGATTGAGTGAACCAAGCGAAGTAGTCATACATATTTACTCAACCCCGATCCCAGACTGAACAACCGCTTATGCTAACCCGGGAGAAGACAACTCTACTAAGCGAACACAAGAACATAAGGAGGAGCGGAGGCGGTTTCGGAAGACCACCCGTCCAGACGGGGGACATGTTTACAAGCGTTATCTCGAAAGTTTAGATACCGACAAAGCCTTCAATAAGACCCCCGACGGAGAGATAAACGAAGTAAAATGGGGGAGAATATGCATGGGGCTTATAAAGGAATGAGTAAAAATTAATACCAACTCATGTAAGCAACAATGCAATTCAATAAAAGGCTTCATCCACTTACTCTAAATATTTCTCTACCCTTTACCTCTTTTAGAAGGTGGCTAGAATCACCGGAAAAAGCGTAATGCAACCACTACATGGTTAACTTTATCCTGCATAATCCAATCCGAAAAAGGATTCCAAACTCGACTACCTCCGCCTAAACTAAGCTCATAAAAAAGATACACATAATATCGGTTGTTACTTAGATCTCAAAGGTGCTTAGCCTAGAGGCTACTTTCCCCGCACAAAACAACTTGTGTATGGTGTTGGTACAATGAAACTGTGGACACCAAAAGGAAAAGAAGTCAACTCTAAAATTCATGTCACCCCAAATCAAACACGTTCATCGGAAACTTACACAAACCTGATGACAGATTGTAAAAGAATAAAATAAAATAAAAAAATAACAAACAAACCCAAAATCACAATCATCACACAGAACAAACAAAACTATTTGACAAATAGAATACAAGCACATGTGATATACGCGCCAAAATCAAACATGACCAACCAACTTGCTATAAACGTGAGACAAAGCGAACCTTGCGTGACGCAAAGCAACCTCGGTATCTTGAATAAGAAAAAAGAGTTTCACTCGTTTTGCCTTACAAACTGGACGACAATTGTCGAGTTCCAAGTCCGACAAAGACTTCCTCTGCACCACTTTTGTTATGACACTTTCCGCAATTGTAATCAACTCTTGATCCTTAGCTTAAACAAGTTTAAAATGCCCAATGCCCAATGTCCAATTCCAATACATTGATCAATCGAGTCAGCATCGACACTTCCGAAATCAACCTAATGCGAGTTAACATCATCAACCACTGCCAAGATCACGACTAACACAAGCTCATAAACTGAATGCTTAAAAATCTATTTATACCATGAGCAAACACACAACAATCGAGATAATAGTAGCATGAAAGTTAACAACACATCACATAAAACATCAACAAACCAAAATGTTTCAACAAAGCCGACGAAGTAATAATAATATCCAAAATAAAGGAGGCAACAAGCCCAAATCCAATAACATAAATATAGTGAAATCATTCAAAACTAGCTAATTCGGGTTCTTTATCAGCCAACTATTTCTGCTTCAACTGCAACTTCTTCGAAGTCGCCGTTACCTCGGCAGCAATTCTGGATGCCTCGGCAGTTATCCGAACCTGCTCCTTTTGCTGCTCTTTCAACTTTTGAGCCTCCACTTTTAACTCCTCCTTCGGACGCATAATCTCACCAGGAAGAACCAGTTTCCGACCTGCTCTCCTCTCTTCCAACCCCTTGTTGGACCGCAGCAATATCGGCAGCACAAAACTATTTCTCCACTTATCCAAAGTGATGGCAGAAGCACAGTCATCACCAAAGTCGGCCATATCCTTTGCCATGGCAATTAAAGCAGACACACTGGAAATTAAGTTGTTCCGATCCGACAAGACTTCAGTGCTCGCCACATTCCCAAGTTCCTCTACAACCTCTTTGTAGTAATCCCTCAGCTCTGGAGACACCAGAAAGTTGTAAACTGGCACGAAATGAGCATAAGTACTTGCTACAGCGGCAGCATTCCCTTTGAAGTCAAACCAGGTTGCCCGACCTCAAAGAATTTGGACTGCTGATGGTGGTGTCGGGTCAGGGTATCTCGAGCCGGACATCACTTGACCAGTCTGGTGTCTCCGCTTCTTCGAGTTACTTTGTTTCATCGACTGTTCTGCACGGCCCATGACTACCTCCTACAAAGCAAAAGGAAAGAACCAAATTATCAACAAAACTATACCCCGAAAGAGAGACGGAAAGAAAAGCGAAAAAAAACCGTAAATCATTTTACCTGAGAACCTGGACTAGAAAAGGAATTATGAGGACTCAGTATTAATTCCACCAACTAGTGAACCTTCTCAAGAAAGGAGAGAGATTTTCAATGACAAAAGAAATGATCCCTTCTCAACTTCCACAACAGCGTATTTATAAGGCACAGGGTGTAGATGACGTGGACAACCTGCCTACCAAATTTCCGGATACTTTATGACAATCACGTGCAGATTGTTAACTAATGCTTACGTAATCATCTACTCACCTCTCTGACCTTCAGAAGATGTTGTCGACTCCCCCCTGTTTCGTATTGCTATCCGAGGACGCGGCGCCGGCTTCACAAAGATAACCACATGTCAACATCGTTAAAACGAAATTTAGCTTGAATACGTAATTCATTTAAAACTAGAAGACTACCTTAATAGCGACGGAGGCAAATGTTTTTCTCCCCTTTTGAGCAGCACTCCCAACACTCTTCCCTCTCGATCCAGCCTTTATACCGTGAGCAGCAGCAACTTCGGGTGCAAGCTTAATACGCCCACGAGCATTCAACTTCCGAGGACTAGTGACTTCTACAGGATCCGCAATAGCACACACAAACCCAATCATCCGTGTCAACTCCTAATACCAATTTTCATACCAAGCTTGTGTGAACTTCTGAGGGACTTTCAACGAAGGCACCACCAAGCTGAAGGGACGATCTCGACAAAGCCTAGGGCCATCGGGATTGAAAACAAAACGGCGGTAAACAGTCCTTCATCAGATCAACATTATCCTCTGGGAAGAGTGGAGACTGAATAGACGTCGAGCCTTGGTCATATCATGACTGTCTAGCAACCCTGTCCACATTATACCCGACAACGCAAAACTTGTCTTCAAAATACCCAGGAATAATACCCAGGGTAGCCATTGCTGCGAAGTCCCAATCATCATCATCAAGAGACGAACTTTCTGAGTCCAACACATCATCGAGAAAGGAAAAATTAGGACCTAAAAATAATGCTCCTCGAGGGGCATCATCATAGGGGCGTGCCCGAAATGACTTCAAATCATCTACCAGCCACATGAACTCATTTGTTGCTTTCTTCACATGATGATTCTCATACAAAGCGGTATGAGGGGATCGAAATGGGGGAGGAAGTCGCCCGGAGGTGCCGACGACACCTTCGTCCCTCACAACTAACTTGTTAATTCCCGACCTGCCTGCGGGAAAACGTCCCCAGAACCACATCTATAAGAAGCTGGTGGGGACATAACTCTCAATCACATGCTGAGATCACTGTTGGCAGCTTCCATGTCCGAGATCAGTGTATCCAGATGACGATAACCCCACCTAAGAACATGGGGGCAACGGATAAGTAACTCCCCGCGCCATCTTAACAGCTATCCGAAAAACATCCTCTCGAATAATGTCCCTAGGAGGGCACTCAAAGAAGTCATGAGTTAGCCAATATGTGAGAAACACAGCTAGCGCAACATCATCACCGCGACCATGCGAAGGAGGCCTATAGGATCTCACAACCGAAGGAAGGTCTTTCTTGCTGGTTGCCTTAGTAACAGTAGGCTCCCAATAACTCATCCAACCCGAAAGAGAAGCACGTTTGTCCTCCTTAACAGAACCCTCAGTTGCACCGGCACTCACCTTGCGTGCTATAATATTTCGGACTTCTACCAACTCTTTATACAGATCCGAGTCTGCATCACTCATGGCTCCGGGGTCGGCTTCTTCGAAATCATGAGAACCGTGGATCTGCAACCCCGTAAAGGCGACATCGTCCTCCAAAGTAGGGGAAGCTTCCTCCCACGCAAAAACTAAAGTATGCACGCCGGCAACCCACCGAAGACAAGCATAAGGGAGAGCCTTGTTGGACCTAAAGATACTACGATGAGCAGAAATCCCTACGGCCTGCTCGAAATTAAGCTTCGACATGATATAATGTTTCCACGAATACCACTCGTACCTAACAAGTGTAGTAAAGGCAAACTCTATGGAAGGGTCCTGATAATCCCCACGTTCGATGCATAGCCGAGGGAGGTTCTCAAGAGGGAGCGCCTTATGGGGAGTAACTTCGGGAACCATTAAATTTGTAATGACATCGATGGAATGGAACCCTATGTCGTTCAATCTTAGGATGAACTCATCTTGAAAAATGGACCCCGAATTAGGGGTATTCACCGATTCTGGACCGAACAGACGAAGCTGCCTCATCTCTTAGGAGTCTTTTGGCGATATTGACTTACCCGCACCAGAAGTCGGCATCTTCATCCTAAAACTCGAGGTTGGTAAAACTACCGAAAATGGTAAAAGAATAGGGAAGAGAAGAAGAAGAGAGAGGGGGAAAGAAAACGACAAAACAAAATAAAAAAGAAGGAAGAGCGGATTTTATACCAGAAGATATGAGGAAGACGGGGAATCGGCATGTTTAAGAAGCACGCGTGTCAGCCCATCAATGGGAAGCGAAGTGGCAAGAAAGAATTACACCCCATGGGCCAATGGGTAAAACCTGAAGGATAAGAATAAATAGACGAGGAGCAATATTGCATTACCCGAAAGGAAGGTGAAAGAAGGAAGGAGAACCCCAAGACGTCGCAAAATTGGAACCATGCCAAAGAGGCTCGTAATCAACAGGGGGCTCCAGAGGACAATCAAACATGCATTCCAAATACAAGATTGCCAATGCTACAAGCCTCGACAAAACAGTCAGGGGTTAATGTAAACACCTGAATTTGACCAAAGCCGAAGACACGAATGGGGGCTTCGGGTATTGGCCAAAACCACCATTGACGAATCCCTGACTATAGCAGAAGACACGAATGGGGGTTTCGGGTATTAACCGAAGCCACCATTGACGAAGCCGAAGTAACCACAGACGATGATGTCGTGCAAGTAGGCTGCCCCAAATGTGGGTTACCCCTGAAGAAGATAACTAGTGAGTGCCTAGATAACCCCAGCTGTAATAAGTACATGTGTACGGCTAATATTATGATACTTACTAAGAAAGATATTAGGGTACACGTGTACGGTACTTACATGTTAGGCTTTGCCTATAAAAATAAGGATTTCTCCTTTAGAAAATCAGAATTTTCCAGAGAATTGTATTGTATATTGAGATTAGTCTCCTCATTATCTTATGATAATTTAAGGGTGGTTACAAAATTCTAAATCTAAATTATATCCAAACTTACTGTTGAGAGGAGAATCCGTCATTATGATAATCAAAGATGATGACGATGGACTTGTGCTTCTGCCAATTTTATCAATCGAAAATGGGATTTCGGGAGTTTAATAGGGTTGAATGGCAAGATTATCAAAGTAACACAAAAATCTGATGGATTGTGTAGAAATAACAAATTCTTTTAATCAGAATCATGATAATTTTCAACAACAAAATTTAATTATTACACAATAAAATCAAATGTGAAAATTATATATATATTTTAATGACCAACTCACCAACATATGATCAATTATATTCTTATATTCATTCTCCTGTATTCGTCTTCCTAGGATCCTGAAAGTAAGTGCCCCATCCTACAGTAAACTTTTCATCCTTGTTGCGCAAATAATCATCAGCAAACCGATCACTCCAGCCTTCATTAAAAATGGCATCATCTCTGTCTAAAGACAATGATATTTCAGGATCTATATTTGGGTTCCAATCAATATTTGTATCATTATACATGTCAGCAGACTCTTCGTTTGTCAGAGTTTTGAAGGGAATGCCATTTAGCTTACGCCAGTACCGATCCTTTACTTTTCCTAACGCTTCTTCACCCGAAGAAGCATCCCATTCCCAGCATCTTTTAAACTCATCGTCCAATGCCCAAGTTTTCATTAACTTTTGAGTCTTCGCAATCCGTTTCCAAGGGATAGATCCCTCTTCTTCGCAGTATAGGATTTCCCATGAAGCCGCAATTATGGGACGCCATTCCATAGTTGTTGATGTTGTGGGCAGTTTAGGACCTCCGACACGTGTTCTAAACTTGCCGAACTTATGCGCAGTCGACAATGATGACTGTGACGATGATCCGTGTGTTCCAGTAAAGTTAACCTTTCTCTTGTTGTAACAAGTCATTTGATGATATCCTGAACCTGCTTGAACACGCAAGGAAACTGTGAGATCCATGTAAATAGGAAAACAAACAAGAAACTGTTTAGAAAAAAAAAGATAAGAAAATAGAAATTACATGAAGGTAGAAGATGAAGATATTATCACGGTGATCTCCAATTGCAGAGTGCTACCTTTGATTGTAATGATCCACATTTTTTTTGGATGCTTATTTTATAGGCATTCTGGAGACAAAACCTATCAGATTTTGCAACTCTTGGATGGAAGAATGGCGTCTCTTTCTCAAACGATGCAAGTTTGGGTTTTTTTTTTCCTTAATTTGATTGGACGACCAATAAATGTGTAGATATATGAATCTTTGCATTAATTTATTGCCTTAATTGTACCAGCAGATTAATGGTTTCTAAACTCGTTCAAAATCCGTATACAGCAAAAGATAAGGTTAATTATGTTCTCAAATTTAGAAGTTCCTAATTAATGTTCTTTGGTTTTCCCCTTTCAGGCTCAGTAGATTCAGGAATCAAAGTTTATCAGAAGGCTTTGAAGGTTCCACCAGACTCTAAAGTGCTTAGGTATGCCTACACGCAAAATTGGAAGAATCTCGTGGGGAAAATTAGCCTGTTAAGAAAATATATGAGGGCAATTTGGGGTTAATGCAAGTGCACTAGCACACATGTCATGTATTTTGCTGCTTATGCAATGATGACATTATGTCTGGACAAGGATCGTAAGTTGGTGCACAATGCCTTTGAAGCTGGCAGGAAAAGATTTATGCATCAGCCTCGATTCATTCTTGAATGTTCAAATTATACTTGTGTCGTTTAAATAATTGATAGAGACGTTCGGGTGGGTCTTGGACTCGTTCCCATCCAGAGAAATCTGTAGAGTTCTGGAAGCGACATACCCAGTTTGAGTAAATATAAAATAGGTGAAGAATGATCCTATTCATCTAACGACCTGGATTATTTAAATCAACTAGACAGGTGCCATTCAGGAGGGAAGAGAAAAAACTTGGACAGGCAACGAAGTGATGAAACCTCAACCCAGTCGACCACTTACAACGGAGCTCTTTAAGATTAGACAAATGAAGAAAGCTCTAGGCCGACGAGTAACCAGTTCACAAAATGAATCTGCAGCATCTGGCAGTCGAAATGCATTCTCAGGAGAGATGGGGCAATACAGAACTGATTGATTTATTTTAAATTGCACGCTTTTGATATTTTTAATACTGTCTAATTTTGTACACACTGTAGATGAATTCAACATTTTGTATTCTATTTAATCATTTAAGTGCAAAAAGGCCGCCTGAATTGTGTTGGCAATACAGAACTTAGTAATTGCAGCGTATCAGAGACAGCAATGACCAGATCTCCAGATTTAATCATTCCTCTTGCCTTGAGTAAAGAGAAGGTTTTGTTCAGGTTGTTCCCATGTCGATTGTCGACAGAGAAATCTAGCCAGAAGGGTATGAGTCCCCACTGCAGGTTTTAAATGCCTTCTCACAGATGCTATATTGGTGAACGCAAATATCGGACTGTCAGGTCGGGAACGTGAATGGAGGGATGACATGTGGCCTGTCATCATGTAAACAAAAAGCGCATCAATCGACCTTCAAGCTGTTGGCTGCAAGTTCGAAACCACAATCAGAAATAACGGAAAAAGAAACTAGAAGTACATGACAATAACAGTTAAGATACAGAATCAGGATTTGGATGGTGGTGCTTACCCACTTTGGCGGCAGAATTGCAGAGCTCCCCTGAGATGCTCTCTGAATACATAAATGTGTTTTTCCTCCCTCCACTACTTCTCGATTCTCAAGCTGACACTTCTCAGTACACTCAACGCTTTATCTGGGAATTGACACATTGCAGACTCCCTGGAAAGCATCAAAACGCCAGCTCTTTCTACCATGGCAACATCTGATGCCTGAATTATCTCTTTCAAGTTCTGCAAAGAGTCAACACTATCAATCTTTGAATGAACAGAAATATCACTGCAAAAAAAAAAAAAAAGACATCGTGATATCACCACCACCATTAGGGTGTAATATTACAGTGTACAATTGAAAAACTTAAAATACTGCAGGTTAAGAAGATAGTTTATCTAGGAAGCAGTGAATCAATATAATTGGGAAATGAAAAAGAACAACAGTTGACCAGCAGTCTTTGACTCTAAATCACTACATTTCAATTATACAAAGGAAACAATATGCATACACTTGCAATGCAAATATCTCCCTGTGAGGTGTTCTGAGCACATTTAATTCTCTTGAGTTCAAAATTTGACGACTTTTTCATGAGTAAGTTTCAAGATATAGGCAATGTTTGAAGATGACTACTATAATGATGTACCAGTCCTTGGAAGTTACCGTATTTGCGTTATAAAAGTTTTAATGGCGTAAGGAAAAAGCTAATGATGTATTAACTGCCATTATAACAATTCTTTCAAGGATAAAACAAGAAAAACCCACCCAAGACCATAATGTTACAATCACAGTATTGCACCACTATTTCTTAAAAAAATGGCTGTAATAAATGTTTTTGGCTGTCATGGTAGAAGAAAATGTTTTTAACATGCAACGTTAATGGTAAATAACCGCTGCCATAGTGCCATTATAACGGATGTTCTTGAAACATTGGTTTGAAAAACGATCATTATAACCGTAACTGTCACCAGCAGTCAAGGTTTCCTACGTAGAAGCGTCACGATCAATAACAGTCGAGAACGGCATACGGCCGTTATAATGAGAAACCGTTATAAGGGTTATAATTGTCACAGCCTTAGAATTCTCTGTTGCTATTAAATTATATAAACTACTGGTACCCTAGATTTCCTTTTAAACTAGTTAGTAAATGGTATGGAGAACTCTAAAAGAATTCTAACATGCAGTACACGTGTCAGACACAAGCAGTTAATAAAAAGCCATATACACCCTAACTACTCATGTCTAACACGTGTTGTCCATGCTTCTAGAGTTTTCCATAACTATACACATTTGGTACTTTTAAAGGATAACCTATTTGTTAAAACACTCATACTAGATTGTGCTACGGCTCAAACCCATAGGAAATTTTCGGGACATTGTACCCCAAGTATATATACCAAGATGATATATGCCTCAGTCTATTCAGCTTTTGTATGTTTTACCCTTCCTATTTCATTACCCAGACACAAGAAAAAGCAAAAGAAGTAAGCTGTGTGGGACTGTGGCTGTGACAATGCTATCTTTTCTTTCTTCAATTTGGCTTATACGCTAGCTTTAAGCTATGTTTTCCTATCTTTTCTACAAGCACACCAGACCAAGGTTTTAAAACGACGGTATGAGGTCGTTACCGTTATAACAGCTACAACAGTCACGGATGAAAGAAAAGGAAAGAATATTAAAAGGCGAATGTTATTTTCATTATTCCCATTATAATGGCCGTTATCGAGTGTTATGTTTTCCCATAATAAACAGTAACCGTCACCATAATGGCTGTTCCACAACCATTGCTTCAGTCCAAACATAACCCAAAAAGAAGGCGTGAAAGAGTGCTAGCACATAACCTTCCCGGTGCATAGCTTTAAAAAAACCACGCAAAGAACTCAGCTCCTATTAGATCAAAGTAACAAGGTTTGGATGTTGAACATGCAGTCATTATTTTATTACCGAAATGGCATGAGTTTTCATTTCTTTCGTTCTTTCTTTTTTCCCTAATCAGAACAAAAAAAATTGATTACCTGTCACCATATCGTGCAGTAATGTAACTCTTAAGATGATCAATCACTTCAGCAGACTTCACAAAAAAGGTGGCAATAAAATCAACCCTCACAGCAATACCAAATTCAATATCCAGCCAATCCTGCAAAAAAGGCAGCGCATGCAAACAAATCAATACTAGAGCAAAAGTTAACAAGGCTTTTACCATCCTCCTTGCAAGGCAGGACCTGAGCCGTGGTGAAGAAAAATTTAGAAAAAAATGTCCGCAATTTTACTGCTAAGAAAACACATTCTGTACGATATAAACAAAAGAAGGGACATAAAGTATGATTAAACTTTTATCCAGGACACGAACAAAAATGTGCCCAAGCTCACTACACATAAAACACATTCCTTGCAAAATTACTAAAGTCACAATACAAAATTTTGATTAAAACTTCTTCACAGGACACGGCATTTAAATATTTATTGAAAATTCATATAGAATGGAGTACAATGAATTACTGATCGCAGACCGAATAAGGAGGGCCAACTAGACTACGTACACTATTTTAATTACAGCATGAATGGGAAAAGAACCTAAATGAACAAAAGCAGAAACTTGATAGTAAAACTTGGGAAACTTCATCAACAAAGGTATCAGTATTCTAAGTTGTCGGCTGCAAATTCATTACATACACCCCAATCAGAATCAACGAAAAAAGAAACCAGCAGTAACAACAGTAAAGATACAGAACCAGGATTCGGATGCTGCTTACCCATTTTGGGCAGAGTTGCAGATCTCCTCTGAGATGCTCTCTGAATATGAAGATGCAATGTCCTGAAGTTTAGAAAACTTATAACATGTAGTACATGTGTTAGATATAAGCAGTTAATAGAAAGCCATATACACCCTAACTACTCATGTCTAACACGGGTCATATATGCTAGAAGTTTTCTAGAGTTTTCCATAGCATCTATTAACTATACACATTTGGTACTTTTAAAGGATAACCCATTTGTTCAAAAACTCATACTAGATTGTGCTATAGAGAAATTTTTGGGACGTCATACCCCAAGTATATATACCAAGATGATATATGCCTCTGTCTATTCCGCTTTTGTATGTTTTACCCTTCCTATTTCATTACCCAGACACAAGAAGAAAGCGAAAGAGGTAAGCTGTGTGGGACTGGGCTGTGACAATGCTATGTTTTCTTTCTACAATTTGGCTTATACGCTAGCTTTAAGCTTTGTTTTCCTATCTTTTTTCTACAACCACACCAGACCAAGGTTTTAAAACGATGGTAGGAGGTCGTTACCGTTATAACAGCTATAACAGTCACGGATCAAAGAAAAGGAAAGAATATTAAAAGGCGAATGTTATTTTCATTATCTCCATTATAATATAATGGCCGTTATCGAGTGTTATGTTTTCCCATAAAAAACAGTAACCGTCACCATAATGGCTGTTCCACAATCATTGCTTTAGTCCAAACATAACCCAAAAAGAAGGGGTGAAAGAGTGCCAGCACATGAACTTCCCGGTGCACAGCTTTAAAAAAACCACACAAAGCACTCAGCTTACGATCAAAGCAACAAGGTTTGGATGTTGAACATGCAGTCCTTTTATTACCGAAATGGTGTAGGTTTTCTTTTCTTTCTTTTTATTTTCGCTAATCAGAGCAAAAAAAATTACCTGTCACCAGATCATGCAGTAATCTAACTCTTAAGACGATCAATCACTTCTGCAGACTTCACAGAAGAGGTGGCGATAAAATCAACCCTCTCAGCAATACCAAAATATCCAGCCAATCCTGCAAAAAAGGCAGCGCATGCAAACAAATCAATAATAGAGCAGAAGTTAACAAGACTTTTACCATCCTCCTTGCAAGGCAGGACCTGAGCCGTGGTCAAGAAAAACTTTTAAAAAAAAATGTCTGCAATTTCACTGCTAAGAAAACACATTCTGTACGAGATTAAAAAAAAAGAACGACATAAAGTATGACTAAACTTTTATCCAGGACACGAACAAAAATGTGCACAAGCGCACAGCACCTAGAACACATTCCTTGCAAAATTACAAAAGACGCGATACCAAATTTTGATTAAAACTTCTTTACAGGACACAGCATCAAATATCTAAAGAAAATTCATATAGAATGGAGTACAACGAATTGCTGATAGCAGACGAAATAAGGAGGGCTGACTAAACTACATACACTATTTTAATTACAGCATGAATTTGAAAAGAACCTAAATGAACAAAAGCGGAAACTTGATAGTAAAACTTGGGATACAACTGTAGTAACTGTCATTATATCGAGAGAATAAAAATTAAACCGCCGTTACTACCATCTTTGCAATAAACAAAACAAGAAAAAACCACCCAAGAAACATAAAGTTACAATCACAGTACTTTACCATTATTTCTCCCAAATAATGACTGTAATAACTGTTTTTCGCTGTCATGGTAGAAAAAAATGTTTTCAGCATGCAACATTAATGGTAAATGACCGCTACCAACGGATGTTCTTGAAACACTGGTTTGAAGAACGATCACTATAACAGTAACTGTCACCAGACATTGGTGTTTTCTAGGTAAAAGTGTCACGATCAGTAACCATCATGAACGGCCTACGGACAGTATAATGAGAAACATTTGTAAGAGTTATACTTGTAACAGCCTTGTCCATTACACCGTCATAACAGTCGTATTAAAACCTTGGTAGGAAGTCCCACGTTCTTCTGAGGATGTGTGCAAGAGAATTCTCAATCCTGCAAAAAAGGCAGCGCATGCAAACAAATCAATACTAGAGCAAAAGTTAATGAGACTTCTACCATCCTCCTAGCAAGGCATGATCTGAGCGGCGGTTGAGAAAAACTTGGAAAAAATGTCTGCAAGCTCACAAAACACATTCCGTACAAGATCACAAAAGCACGACATAAAATATGATTAGAACATTTATCCAGGACACAAACAAAAGCTCATTGCACGTAAATCACATTAGTGCAAGACTAACAAAGACACGATACAAATTTTTGATTAAAATTTCCTAACAGGACACAGCATCGAATATCTAAAGAAAATTCGTATAAAATGGAGTACAATGAAATACTGAGAGCAGACGAAATATCGAGGGCCAACAAGATTACATTCACCATTTTAATTACAGCATGAAATTGGAAAGAACCTAAATGAACAAAAGCAGAAACTTGATAGTAAAACTTGGGAAAACAAGCATTTAGGAGGTTAAGACTAAATCTTACCATTCCCGTTACGAGGAATTTATCACCGACTTTCGCCCCTGTATCGAATACAAGTTAAAAACATTGAACAACACTGCTTCATTTATTACTTGTGAGAAAGAGTAGTGAATGTGAACCTAATAATAATATTGTTCTAAATACAAAGGGATGAGTACCAGAAACTAAGACCTTCAGCAAAACCCTCATAATTCACACTTATTATGTTCTGGAAGAGGTGAGTAAAAAGAACGAATATGCTGAAAGTTCATTGCAATTCAGTGCAATCCCGAAATTTTACCAGAATTATGAAATTGGCAACACATCAGAGAAGTTAGTGATTCATTGTAAATGCCATCACCTGATTTTGCAAGGAATTGCAATTTTCGATAACTTCAAGGAAAACTTCAAGGAAAGCTTCTTCCTCTTGTATGAAATTAGCAGAGAGATTTGGGGATTTAGGGTTTTCAAGAAGAGAGAACCTGGGATTAGGAAGGAATTGCGATTCTCATTTTGCCTAGTAAAGTCACGCGAGTATTCACGTGTTTAAGTGGTAGACGGACTATCTACAGATCATCAAACGTCGACGTTAAGATAAGATAGATGTCGCAAAATGTAAGAGCATCTCCAACTGGACCTTCTAAATTTATTTTTTTTGTTTTTTTTTATTTTCTATAATGATTTAATTTAAAGCAAATAATATTGTAAGAGTTACCGGGTGTAAATTTGTATGCTAATGAACAGTTAGAGTCGGACTTCCTCTGCAACGGCTTAGGTCATGCACATAGTCTTAATGAGAATGCAGATGTGATGGATATGTTGGGGGATTTACAGCAAAAAAAAAAAAAAATTATGAAATGCAAGTGCAGAAAGAGGAGAATTGTGATTTTGTGAAATATTTGTGGAAGAAGAACATTCCTTCAAAAGTTAGTTAGTTTTATGTTGCAAAAATAAAAGAGAATATTTGTGTATGTGCAATCTTATATTTGTGCCATGTGTCAAAAGGAGATTGAAACAGATGATCATCTGTTTGTTGGGTGTCAGTATGCTTTTGAAGTTTGGGGTTATTTCATTGATGCTATGAAAATTAAGTGGATTTCTCCTAATTCAGTGAAGAAGTTTTTTGAAGTTTGGAGTCATAATGGCCTGAAAGGTAAATGTAAGGAGGTTTGGATGAAGACTATTTAAGTTGTTTTTTTGGCATATTTGGAAGAAAAAAAAACAACAGTAGGGCTTTTGGAGGAAGGGCACTGAGTGTGTATGAAGTTTGTTTGTTGAGCAAACAAACTATTGCTTTATGGTTTTTGGATTCAGATGTGTTTAAGGATTATTCTATAAGGCAAATTCTTTTTCAGTGGGAGACAATCTTGCATCTGTAGACGATGTAATTGTTTCCTAGGCTTGTAATCTCCTTTTTTTTGTTTAATATAACCATCCTTTTCGAAGAAGAAGAAGAAAGAAAAAAGAAAAGTTACAATAAGTTGGTGGGTAGCCTAACAACAAGCCGGACACCAATACCTTTTTGAATGGCGAGACCTAAACTATAAAAAAAATGGAGCTGCCTACTTTTTTATAATAATTTAATTTACCACATTTTGATACTTAATCATTTATTTTTTTATTTTATTTTTTTATGAAGGTAGAGGATTACTTTTTAATTTCAGTAAAATAATAAGAATTCATACCTCATTTTCAAATAAATTAACCACGAAAAACATGAAAAAATAAAATGATTAAGTATCAAAATCCATGGATTTCAAAGATAAATTTAATGATGTTGAAAGAATGGTTTGTTATTTAGTAGTCCGCCATTTGGAATTGTTTTCTTCTCCAATAAAATTTTAATGTCCCTATCGGGAGTAATTTGCACAAAATATTGGTATCACAATCAATTTTAGTATCCCTTGTTCTTCATATAGATATAAAGTCATGTCGTGTCGAAGTAAATTGGCATGGATGAAATATTTGAGACGATTGATGCAATCGATTCAATCTCCATGAAAGCTATGGAATTTTTCTTGAGAAGTATTCAAGAATCAATCTAAATGGCATATAAAAATCATTGCAGGATAAAAAAAATACATACTAGAAAAGCAAATATTGTTTCATAAAAATTTTATTCAAATCCAACTAGAAGATCTGAAGAAAAAAATCAGATCAAATATGGTACATTTGAGATAAGGAAAGAATTTATGAAGATTTAGGAAAAACGGTTATCCAAGAATTTTTCAGAGAAAAAAGGGGAGGGACTGAATAATTGCCAGACAGTTACATAGAATTTTATTCGAAAATGACTTGTGACTTTCATTATTTTTTCGTACTTCCCCTACTCTCAACATTATGTGACGACCACAGAGACGGCTTTCTTCAAAAAAATTAATAGAAGCTTTTTTTTTTCTTCTTCCTTATAAAGATGTCTTCTTCCTTTTATCGATTAAACCAAAAATTTACTATCAACGAGGACGCCATAATCTTTGGGATTAAAAACAACAATATATTAATCAATAATTAGTCTAGCAATGATGTTAGGAGAAAAGAAGCATCTAAAGAATTTATAATCCGAGGATTAAGAGGCCCTAATTAGAAGGAACGGGACTCTCTTGTATCCATAACCTAACAAAGACGGAAAAAAAAAGAACATTTTGGAAGCAGTCAAGATAACAAATCACACTGTTGCTTACTTGAATATTCAAATGGTCAATATATAATTGAATGGCTTGCACCTAGTTTTTATGTTTGTCCATGGGGCGTGGTCTTGACTTCATATGTCTTGATGGGATCTAATATGTAGAAATTTTACAGGTGATTGTGATGGACTGCTACGAGGTGCATCTTCTACAATAGACCTGAAACAAGCAGAAGTTGAAGCACTGTTAAAAGCAGTCTTGTGGGTAAAGCAAAAAGATCTGACAAGAACTCAGTTAAAGGGTAATTGCCTGAATGTGATTGAAGCTCTACAGGGAAGCAAACATCTGTGAAATGGGAATTCCTACAACTTAATTAAAGATGATTTAGATATTTTAAGTACTTTCCATTTCTAGCATGCACTTATGTGCATGGAGACACAAACCATTTAACAAACAATTTAGCTAAATTTGCAAGGTCTCAAGTTATTTGTTTTTATTGGTTAAATATTACTCCTAACTGGGTATCTACACTGATCCAGCAGGATAAAAACCTTATGTAGTTTTTTTCAATTTTAATAAAGAGCATCTTCCCTACTAAAAACAGTATAAATATTCTTTTACTGTAATTAGATTGCTTTCATTGTTATTGCAAGGGGTAATGTTAGATAATCGGAGATAAATATAAAAGATCACAATCATCAAAAGACTTTCATATGTGCAAGGATCAACATTGGAAAATGAATAATTTCCAAAACATCGTAGATTGCAAGTGTGTGTTTTGGCTTATCAACTTCAAATTTCAATTCAAGTACTCAACAGATTATGTGATTTCAGCCGTGTATGAAAAGATAAAAAGTCAATACATTTTTTTCTCTTGAGAATCAATTTAATTCATGGCTAGTTTGGGGCATGTAGTTTTATTTAAGGCCTATCATTTCTTCCCCCAACCCAGAGAAGGAAATATGGGGTGTCCAAAGTGTGTATAATGCCAAATTACCCTTTGTTCTAACTTTAGTAATTCAACTATCAAAAACAAATAAAAAAATCTAAATTATTTCTATTAACAATGTTTAGTCAAAAACTTCTTTTTTTTTGTTCAATTTCCATGATAACCAAAAACTAAAACCTAATCCCAAACAAGAATTTATTTATTATTATTATTTTTTTTTGGTTTTCCAAATAATATTTTTGGCGACGAAAAATTCAAGTGATTGAGTTAAATACCTTTAATCCGTCCTTTTTAAGAGGGATTCTTCAATGATTTAACTATGAAACTCCGAAATTTCCTCATCAATTTTCTCTGAAACTCAACTAGAATTGGTTGATATAAGCATTAACATACACCGATTGTTGTTCATATTCATCAAACACGAAGAACATCGCCCAGAACCAGTGCATAGGTTACACATGCATCAATCAATTCTTCGTGTTTGATGGACATCAATAACAATCGGTATACATTAATGTCTATATCAACCGATTCATCAACCATGTTAAATTTTTTCACAAACCCTGAAATTTTTATCTATATAGCATGAAATCACGATTTGAGTGCAAAAAGAATGAGGTCATTCCGACATCAGACGAATAAGTTATAAGCAAAACAGTCAAAGAAATGCCCAGCTTTACAATCGGTGGATTAGGGAATTTACGTAAACCAATTCTTGCAAAAAAATAATTTCATAGCAAAACTCTTGAATTTTAGGTTCTTACAATCTGTACAAGGGGAGGACTATATCCACTGACTATGGACGTATTTTTATGTAAAAAATTATCATTTTTAAGTTTTTTTTATAATCGGCGCTTGTTGAGGTTGTATCAACCGATTGTGATCAATTAGTCTATGAGTCCACAGCATTGAAATGATGATTTCTACCCACAATCGGTGGATGTTTATGTTATGAAGAACAGTGAGTAATAGGGATGAGAGATTGAGATCTATAGAAACCACTGAACTCCTCACAGCCAGCCTCTTTCCTTTTATTGATTCATTGATATCCCTTCATTAATTACAGACTCTCCTGCTTTATAAAGCTCAACTCACATAAACTACCCTAGATCTAACGGCTAGACATCTCATAGGTGTTTACATCTAACCCCTCATTACAAAATGATAAAGACAACCATTATTTGGTTAAAGGTTACCAAATATGAATTATGCTAGATATATACATTGAATATGATACGTGCATCCTCCTCTTAGGCTAGGTACATGGCAATACCTTCCCTTTCAGACCATCCTTGTCCTCAAGGATAAAAAATTGAGCCGGAAATGTCCTGTAAAAATTACAACTATGCTACGTAAGTACCAACTGTGTCTTCTCATGTGGATTTTTGCAATGTGGTGAGGAGCTTCCCTGTCGAGTGGCTGAATGATCACATGACACCATTGTATGTTCATACACCTGCTTACGAGAAACCATATGGATCTAACTGACACTAACCACACTCCGCAAGGATATAAAAAACAATATGAAGTCCTTTCTCACATAAATCACCAACATCAATAGCGTCTTGTTGCTAACACCGAGGATTTTAGCATGAACAATGAGTGAAGGGAGCAAAAGTATAAGCGTTTTCAAAGGAATCTGTGACCAATCTTTATTGTATTCTTCCACGCAATTCTGAGAGGGTTCTTGGTAGGACTAGAAAGATACCTACAATTACACTGCAAGTGCACAGCGTCTATAGTAGACAGGGAAAATATAGGTTGATCCTACAGAGACTAGGGCGATGTAAAGTTGAAGCTAGAGTATCACTAAAACTGATTCAAATTGAGAGTAACCAAAAGGGGTGTTTGTGCCGATACGACTAAGAGGTTGGTAGTAACTAAAGAAATAAGATTACACAGCAATAAATGGTTAACTAGGGCTTCGAATCCACCTCTTAAACACATAGAAATCCCTAATTTGAGATACTATCTCTCCCTTCAATCAAGGAGCTATAGAAGTTCTAGCTTCAAACTACCTTGAAGATGTGATATAATCACTAACAAATATGATGATTTAATCTCAGCAAAAGATGTCAATCCCTAGCATTACTTGTCTTTCTAAGGCACAAGTAATCAAAGATTGAACTAAAATCAGTTCACATAGGCTTGAATTTTGACAAAGAGTTAACCAAACTACCTAGGATGCTTGACATACAAGGTGAAAGCAAATTGACAAAATTCAGAAATTAATCATGTTTTTCATTTAAATCCCATAGAAAAGAACAAGTAAAATCAAACAAGAGGAATTCTAATTATTAAAGGAAGTTTCATCTCTGCCCTAGCAGAGGTTTTTTAAACATAACAAACACTGAATAAAACCTAAAACTACAGCATGCACCGGCTACTCCGGGCTTTCCCTTTTCAAACACAATATCCTTCCCCTTTATACAAAAGTTCCCCTCAATTATCAATCAACCCATAGTCAACAATTACAATAGAAGGAATTAGGGATTTGATATGACAACAACTCACCACTGAGCCGCCACCCTACTGTCTTCAAAAATGATTTGATGTTGTCGGTGTTGCAGATATTTAGAAATTCAAACCTTCTGTTGCTATTGTCACTGTTCTTCAAGACAAATTCAGACCTAATTGACAACGCCTGCTGCCTTTGTTTTACCATAGTCATCCTACTGATGTTCAATTCATACTCTAGGGCTAGGTTTGAAATGGGGACAAGAAAAACAGAAAGAGGCAGCTGGGTAGTGATGTTTCTGATGTAGAGAGTGGTACAGTTGAGAGATGGTGGTGGATTTGGGGATAAAGAAGAACTGGGTTCAGTACTGTTGTCGGGTGGGATAGGATTTTTGTTCTGATCTTGGAAGTGATAATTGGTAAAGGTGATAAAGGGCTTACTTGTGCATGAGACGTTAATACCAAGCTTAAGTGTATGAGTGAACAATGAAAGTTTGACTTGGTATATATTTGTTTCCCATATGTGAACAATGTATCATCTTGCATGACCATCTTGACGTGTAGCTTTGGAAAACTCAGTTGGTCCTCCACCTTAACCCTTATGGTCACATGCCTTCTTTTGATCTCCATTTATCATGTGAACACCAAGTCCTCTCTGATCTTTCCCTTTTGTATCAACCCACTTCTTTCTTGCTCACCATTTTACCAACCACCTAGAACACGGAACAAAATGAGATTATTCCGACAAAATTACCCGCTAATGAAAAAAAGTGCAAAATACAAGATTTGATATAAAATGAGATATTATAACACTTGGTATGTGATAAAAGACAACAAAATGATCTAGAAATATGCATTATTAGGCACCCATCAGTTCTACATATAGAGTCGCCGAGGATTTAAGTAAAGGACATCGTAGCTGCGAGAGGAAAGAACCATTGGAACTCCATGAATGTGCAGGTTCCTGTAGACCCTGCATTGTATCCTCAAACTTTTACATAACAGTTTTAGTGTGGTACCCATGAAAAAGCGGGGGTGTAACAACCACACCCAATATTTCACTTATCAATCTGTATGGAAAAACTCCAATATACTTTCAAGAGAATCAACTAGACAGTCAGACTCAATCTTTAGAAAAGTACATCAAAGAGTTTATATCTCAATTTCTCAATTCAATCCGCAATCAAACAAATAGGAAATTGCGAGCCCGATTGATTAAGAGAAATAACTTGGACGGTATCACAAACCAATATCCAAGTTTCAATCAATTCAATCAATAACCCAAAGGCCGGATTCAAGCACTGATTGATCTTAACGCACAACCTGTGATAGTTCAATTATATAAACAAATATAATGCGGAAAAGAAATAACACAGACACCAGAAATTTTGTTAACGAGGAAACCGCAAATGCAGAAAAACCCTGGGACCTAGTCCATCTTTGAAAACCACACTATATTAAGCCGATATAGACACTAGCCTACTACCAATGAAATTCTTACTGGAATTTAGTTGATCCCTAACCAATCTATAACTTATCAAGGTACAGTTGCACTCCTTACGTCTCTGAAACCCAGCAGGATTCTACGCACATGATTCCCTTAGTTGATCTCACCCACAACTAAGAGTTGTTACGACCCAAAGTCGAAGACTTGATAAACAATCTGTCTCACACAGAAAATTCTATTGATATAGATAAATCTATCTCCCATAGAAATACCTATGAGATTTTTTTCGTCTTTTGATAAATCAAGGTGCACAGGAACCAATTGATAAACCGGACTTATATTCCCGAAGAATATCCTATTATTATCAATCACTTCACAATAATCTTAATCGTATGGAAATGAAACAAGATATTGCGGAATCACAAATGATGAGACAAAGATGTTTGTGACTACTTTCTATCTGGCCTATTGGAGATTAAATCTCGAGCAAATCTTAGAAAAGATAGTACTCAATACGATAGAAACCGGCAAGATTAAAATATGCAAATACAGAGAAAATAGTTGGGTCTGGCTTCACAATCCCAATGAAGTATTCAAGTCGTTAACCTACAGGGTTTTGGAAAAAATCTAAGGTTAAAGGAGAAAAAACTCTAGTCGCAACTAGTATCACACAGGAGGTGTGGTGATTAGGTTTCCTAGTTTTTAGAGTTCTCCCTTATATAGTTTTCAAATCAGGGTTTACAATCAATATAACCTTGGTAACAAAGCATTCACTATTCATCATTAGAAGAAAACCTGATTAGACTCAAGCTAATTTTTAGAGCACTGCTCCGTCGAACTCGCAAGCGTTTCTATCTCAAGCTTGTTTGACAATTCTAGTTGTCAAAACTATAAGTCTTTATTTATAGTCTACTTATATATAGATAAGTCTCGGATTAGGATAGAAAGTATAGTTGAGCATTAGACTTCACGGCGTTCATCGATTGAAGACGAAGAACTACTAAGGGGAGCTTGTGGAACTTCATCAACAAAAGGTATGTGGAGACTTGAACTTATCTATGACTCAAAAGTCTATCTACTTTATCTCCTATTTGAGGCAAAAGTCGCATAGATATATAGACTTACACATTTGATATTTCCATCAGAGTTTAACTCGCTTACATATTTCTCGAAATATGTGTTGGTAAGCTTTCTCTTTAAGCAAGTTCATCCTATATTCTTGACGAAAGTCAAAAGATGATCATGTGAAAATCGCCTTGTAACATCTTACATGATTTTTGTGAAACAGTCATTTGATGTAGACTCGGAATGTTTCATATTGATCATTCAGTAACTTAAAAATTGCTTTAAAGCTAATAGTTTGTGTGAGACAGCTATTGTCGTCTTCCGAGAATGTTTCAATGATTGAAATGGGAGTTTAGAACGATTAACCATGATTGGATATTAACACAGTATGCGTACTTGCATATGTGTAGTCCAAGACCGACAATATAGTATGCATACCCGTATGCGTACTGGTTGGTCAGGTGACGTCCGGGAGATATAGTATGCATACCCGTATGCGTACTGCCGAAGTCAGTTGAATTCCGGGAACTATAGTATGCATGTGTACCCAAATGCGCACTATATTCAACTAAGTTCGGATGTGAACAACAATATGCGTACATGTTTGCACACTGGAAAACACAGTCCAAGTCCGGCTACATAGGTATGCGTACTTGTTTGCATACTTGAGTAGGTTATGTTCTAAAATCGGTTTGTTCATGAACTAATACATTTATATATTAAGGAATGCAATCTTTTGAAAACCATGGCTATAATTTTCATGAATTGGTTCGAGTGAATCAAAATCGATTTGCTTCAATTGTGTCTTGTATACTTCTATGAGAATATAAACAATTGAACAACTCTAGAACTAGTTTCATTTGAGTCATATATTTGAACTAGTTACGGTTAAGATGAATATGGTTGATATGAAAGTGTTCATATGGATAACTTCGGTTAACTATTGTTGAGCCAACAAAGGTGCCCACATTTTGGTACGGTTATTCATATCTAAATGAAGTCACTTTTCATTTGTGTGTCACAAGCTAAGTTCGATCTAACGGTTGAATGATATTAGCTTAAGTCTAATCAGGTATTCATCTAACGGTGAATATTGAATGCTTTGTTACCAAGGTAGCATTGATTGCAAACCCTGATTTAAAGACTATATAAGGAAGAACTCTAGCAACTGGGAAAACTAATCCCCACACCTCCCGTGTGATACCAGTTGCGACTAGAGTCGATTCTCCTTTAACCTTAGGTTTTTCCAAAACCCTGTAGGTTAACGACTTGAAGACTTCATTGGGATTGTGAAGCCAGACCCAACTATTTTCTCTGTAGTTGCATGATTTGATCTTGCTATTTCCTATCGTGATTGAGTACTAGCTATATTGTCTAAGATTGGCTCGAGATTTAATCTCTGATAGGAAAGATAAAAAGTAGTCACAGACATGTTCGTCTCATCGTTTGTGATTCCACAATATCTTGTTTCGCTACCATACGATTAATATTATTGTGAGGTGGTTGATATTTCTAGGTTGTTCATCGGGAATATAAGTCCGGTATATCAATTGGTTCATGTTCACCTTGATTTATCAAAAGACGGAACAAAAACTCATAGGTATATCTGTGAGGGACATGTTTATCTATTCAATAGACTTTTCTGTGTGAGACAGATTGGTTTATCAAGTCTTCGACTTTGGGTCGTAGCAACTCTTAGTTTTGGGTGAGATTAGCAAAGGGAATCAAGTGCGTAGAGTCCTGCTGGCATTCAGAGACGTAAGGAGCGTAATTGTACCTTGATCAGTGTGAGATTGGTTAGGGCTCAACTACATTCCAGTCTGAAGTTAACTTGGAGTAGTCTAGTGTCTATAGAGGCTAAATACAGTGTGGTGTTCAAATCTGGACTAGGTCCCGGGGTTTTTCTGCATTTGCGGTTTCCTCGTTAACAAAATTTCTGGTGTTTGTGTTATTTTTTTCCGCAAGGTATTTGTTTATATAATTGAAATATCACAGGTAGTGCGTAAGTTCAATCGATTGTGAATCCAACATTTGGTTGTGGATTAAATTGATTGACACTTGGATATTGGTTTTTGATATCGTCCAAGTTATTTCTTATATTCGGGCTCGCAATTTCGTATTTGTTTGATTGCAGATTGGATGAATTGATATAACTCTTTGATATACTTCTCTTAAGATTGAGTCAGACTGTCTAGTTGATTATCTTGAAAGTATATTAGAGTTAGTCCATACAGATTTTTAAGCGAAATGTTGGGTGTGGTTGTTAGACCCCCGATTTTTCAATTGGTATCAGACAAACACGTTCAAGACCTTACAAGTCCGTTTTTATAGCGATCTGACTCTGTGGACAGATGTGTTATCTCTATAAATGTACCACCAGTCTTCGATGGCTCAAATTACTCATGGTGGAAAATTGCTTTACGTGTCTTTCTTCAAGCGCGTGATTTTCAAACATGGGTTTATGTTGTTAATGGCTATGATCCTCCAATGGTTACAATAGACGGTGTCTCTATTACAAAAGAGATTGGTAGATATGAACCTAACGAGATTCTTGCTGCAAAGAAAAATTCTGATGGTTTAAATGCTATCATACATGCCATTACCCCAGATCTTCAGCACCATGTGACTACGTGCACTAAGTCTAAAGATGTCTGAGATTTCTTAGAAACTGTATTCGAAGGAAATTCCTCTAAGAAAGAAGCTAGGCTTGAAAACTTATGTTCTTGTTAGAGCATTGCTTGGTCGAACTCGCATGCGTTTCTATCTCAAGCAAGTTTGTCAATGTTAGTGATCAAAACTATAAGTCTTGATTTCTACGTACTATGTAGCTGAGCTCAAGAACTCCATGACAATCATCATACAAGACGAAGGACTACTCAAGGAACCGGTGGATCTTAATCGACTAAAAGGTATGTGGAGGCTTGAACTTATCTATCACTCAAAAGTCTATTTATCTCCTATTTTGAAACAAAAGTCGTTTTGCTAAATAGACTTAGATTATACACATTTGCTATTTCGATCCGAGTTTATCTCGTCTATCTTTCTCGAAATATGTGTTGGTAAGCTTTCGCTTTAGCCAAGTTCATCTTTACCTAGTGACGAAAGTCATCACAAGTTTCAATCACTTTGAAAATTGCGTACTTTGACGAAAAATAGTTTGTGAATAATAACTATAGAATATCAACGTCCTCTAAGAATGTTTCAATGATTGAAATGAGAGTTTAGATTATATAACCATTGGACGGTTGAAAGATATTATTGAATCTAATCAGGTTTTCATCTAACGGTGAATATTGAATGCTTTGTTACCAAGCTAACATTGATTGCAAACCCTGATTTGAAAGACTACATAAGGGAGAGCTCTAGCAACTGGGAAACTTAATCCCCACACCTTCTGTGTGATACTAGTTGTGCTAAGCTAGAGTCGATTCTCCTTTAACCTTTGGTTTCTTCTTCTAAACCAGGTTAACGACTTAAAGACTTCATTGGGATTGTGAAGCCATACCGATACTAATTTCTTGTAGTTGTGTGATCTGATCTTTCTGTTTCTATCGTACAAGTACAATTGTAATAATTGGCTTGAGATTGATATCTCCGATAGGCAAGATATAAAAGAAATCACAAATACTTCGTCTTATCGTTTATGATTCCGCAATATCTTTTTTCGCTGCGTCGATTAATATTATTGTGAGGTGATTAATAATACTAGGTTGTTCTTCGGGAATATAAGTCTGGTTTATCAATTGGTTCATGTTAACCTTGATTTATCAAAAGACGGAACAAAACTCGTAGGTATGTTCGTGGGAGACGGATTTATCTATTACCGTAGACTTTTCTGCGTGATACAGATTTGTTTATTAAAGTCTTCGACTTTGGGTCATAGCAACTCTTAGTTGTGGGTGAGATCAGCTAAGGGAATCAAGTACGTAGCATCCTGTTGGGATCAGAGACGTAGGAGCATAACTGTACCTTTGATCAAAGTGAGATTGATTGGGGTTCAACTACAGTCCAGACCGAAGTTAATTTGGAGTAGGCTAGTGTTTGCAGCGGCTTAATATAGTGTCTGTTCAATCTGGACTAGGTCGGGGTTTTTCTGCATTTCGGTTTCCTTGTTAACAAAATTCTGGTGTCTGTGTTATTTCTTTTCCTCATTATATTTTGTTATATAATTGAAATATCACAGGTTGTGCGTTGTTCAATCAATTAGAATATCCGACCTTTTGGTTGTTGATTTAAATTGATTGACACATGGATATTGGTCTTTGGTACCATCCAAGTTATCTCTCTAGTATTTGATAAAGACTCGCAGATTTCTATTTGCTTGAATATATATCAAATCGAGAGATTGAGATATAAAGTCTTTGATATACTTTTTATCTAGATTGAGTCTGACTTCCTAGTTGATTCTCTAGAAAGTATATTGGAGTTTTTCCATACAGATTGCTAAGCGAAATATTGGGTGTGGTTGTTGTACCCCCACTTTTCAGTTGGTATCAGAGCAGGCAAACACATTTAAGACCTTACAAGTCTGTGTTTGTAGTGATCTGACTCTATGGACAGAGGTGTTATCTCAATTAATGTACCACCAGTCTTCGATGGCTCTAATTACTTGTGGTGGAAAATTTCTATGCGAGCTTTTCTTCAAGCACGTGATTTTCAATCATGGGTATATGTTATTGATGGCTATAATGCTCCCGTCGTGGCATATGGATATGTAAACGTTCCCAAGGATATTGGTGAATACACCCCTGCCGAGATAAATGTTGCAAAGCAAAATTCCGACGATTTGAATGCCATTATACATGCCATTACCCGAAATCTTCTGCACCATGTGTCAAATTGCACGAGGTCTAACAACGCATGGGATATCTTAGAAACCATATTCGAAGGTAACTCCAGTGAAAAAGAAGCTAGGCTTCAAAACCTTAATTTCGATTGGGAAAACCTTCATATGGCAGATGAAGATACATTTGATGAATTCAATCACAGAGTGTCTGAAATTGTTAATGCATCTTTTGCATTGGGTAAGACTATTCCTGAAAAGGACATTTTGATGAAAATTCTCAGATCCCTGCCATCTAGATACGAATCTAAGAAGCATGCCATCGTTGAGGGGAATAACCTTGATAATCTCTCCAGAAATACGCTGGTTGGGAAGCTTAAGATCTTTGATCATGAACATTCATTCAAAACTAAGGATGTTGTGTTCAAAGCACATAAGGACACTAAATTACTTGATAAGAGTAAAAAAAAAATGTATATCTCTGAAGATGATCACTCTGAGACAGATTCATCAGATGAAGATCTTGACAAGTCAGTCTCGATGATCACAAGACAGTTTAGGGATCTTCTGTTGAAGAGAAATAAACGGTTCTCCAGAGATAAGCCTAAAGCATCAGTTAAACCTCATAATCGTATTCCTCCTAAAAATAGGGAAACAGATGAAACTGGTGATGAGGATATGCCTCAGTGCTTTAAGTGTAAGGGATTTGGTCATTTTGCAAACGAGTGCCCAAATCGTAAAAAATACACCGGGAACAAAGGTCTTGATGCAACTCTTGATGAAATGTCTGACAATCATGATTCTAATGAAGACGAGAAATCAAGTGTTGCACTTCTTGGTGAAAATATTGATTTTGATAACTATAGCAATACATACATCAATCTTGATATTCTTTCAGAAGAGAACCCAACTAATATGGAAGAAAAAATTGACCCATTTCTTGGAAACTATGTTTGTAATATTTCATGTTCCACCATGTGTGTAGCTGCGTGCACATCTCAGAAGCCTGACTTTTATTCCAGTTTGACGTGCTCATATTGTTATCTAAAGGGTCATCAACTTTCAAATTGTTACAAGTACAAACACCAATTGAGACACGTCAACAAACTTCAACGAAGAGAAAATCAATTAGCAAATAAGTTTAAACTTGCTCAGAAGACCTCTGAGGTATGTAGGATTTTATCTTCGTCTAAGAAGTTAGTTTCTAAGGATAAACCAAGACCATTAGAGAAGAAAGTATGGTCGAGTCGTTTTGATAGACAGAGGTCTTTGGATTCATATCAAGAGGAAAATGGTGGAAAAATTGTTGTTCACCACAACGCAACTTGATTGTGTTGTTTTGGAAATCTTGTTTCATGTGCCTGATCAAAAGAGACAATGATTTTGTACCTCTCAGGCTTTAGGAAAAGTTTTTTTTCTTCTTTTCTTAGTTTTGTTCTTCCCTGTCTATCAACAAAAGAGGGTTACTATCGACAATTCTACTCTTTATAGGGTTGTGAGTTGGACGTGTACGAACCTGTTTAAAGGTTTCAAAACCCTACATTCCTTTTTCCTTCTTCAAAACCTCTACTTATTGAGTTCAATTTGTGATTTCTTCTCACAAACCCATAAGTTATGGATACTTCAAGCATGATGTCTTCTGATGGAAAATATGTTAATATGATTGTTAAGTCATCAATCATGAAGGAAAAAGAGAAATATCCGTTATCTCCTATCAAGAAAAGAAAGAGAAGGAATGTGAGGGAGCCAAGATCTGTTCCTTCAAACTATCAGAAGTTTTCTGATGTTCTTGAAGAGTTGAAGGAGATGCGAAAGGAGATTCAACAAATAAAGGTTTTTGTGTATAAGACTCATGAGATTCAGAAGGCCCTGATTCGACATCATCAGCCAAGAAGGTTTACTGATATAAACTCCTACCTTAATGAACCTTACGTCCCAATGGATGTTGATGACAAGGAGTTCGGGGACGATAAAGAATTCTTCAAAGGTCTTATTGCCTAGTAAATCTTCTATTTTCCTGTTTTGTTAGAAGAATAACTAGAGTTTGGAATAGCCATTATTGTGATTACACATAGCTATGTCTAACATTTTCATCTTCATATTTTTAGATTTATTAGTTTAAATTCTAAATTTGTTTGAAAGATGATTTTTGCAGTATTAATCTTTATGGTTTTATATATTGCAATATTGTTATGGGATATGTGTGTTTGCGTCTGTGAACTATGATTGTCCCATACCTTGTCAAAAGTAAAGTCTTTCGTATGTCGATATGAATATATTGATAAAAGAATGAACAGACTTTTGACAAATACAAAAGTTAAGCCTATTATGTCAATTTTTGATGGAAGATAGGTTAAAATCTTTTGTTTGCAAGGATTATGTCTATTGAATGTCGTTATGCGAATAGTGGTGGAAAATAGAATGAATCCTTGTGTATTCTACAGTATTGATCTTCCTTGATCCATATATTATGTATTACTGTGAGGCTCCGTAAAGTTCTTATGTTGAGCACTAAAATGGCCAAGTTGATTATTTTTATGATTAGTTTAGTTGTTGTTTCGCGAGATACTTTGTGTTGAGCATATTTAACTAAATTAATCATCTTGTTTGGTTATTTAGTTGTTGCTCCGTAAGTTTTCTTATGATGAGCATGACCAATTAAATTGATTACTTTTGTGATTAGTTTGGTTGTGTATTTCGATTAGATTAATTATGGATTCTCTTGTGATTAATCTAATTGTATTTTTTTTGAGTCTCCATAAATTCACTTATGTTGAGCATCTTTCAATTAAATTAATCATGGGTTCTCTTGTGGTTAATTTAATTGAGTTTTTTGGATTCAAATTCATACTTGTATGTGATTTGTTATGTCCAAATAAATCCTTCTTTTCTTTCGAAATCAAGGTCGCTCTTGTTGTTCTTTCGGGAATGACATTTAATGGGGGAGAGTTCTTAATTGAACTTGTGCTTAATTGCCAAATCTTTGTGGGGAGTGCGGCTGTGGAATATTATAGGGGTTATCTTGTATCTTTATAAACTCCTTGATGAATGCATTTAGCTTCGGCTTTATGATTGCATCTAAATGAGATGATATGTGTTTATTTATTTTGGTCATGAAATGTCTCTTTAGGGAATTTTATTAGGATCCCATTCTTGTACCTTTTCCAATTTTATTGACAAAAAGGGGGAGAATTAATATGTAGTTCACACTACAAATACATATGGTTTTCGGATCATTATGTAAGGGGGGGTGATTTTCATGTGAGATGGAGTATTGACTAAGGGGGAGTGATACTGTAGATGGGGCAAAACGAGTTGCTGGTTTTTACGGAATTGAGGAGATGACCGTGCGGAGGAAACTCCTTGAACCGAGCGAATTGTCAAACCTCACACAAATGCACTGCAAGAAGGGAGTGATTTGAATTCGAGAGATCAATCTGTAGTACTCTAGCCTAAATTAAGACAATGGTCGTTCCAGTGTTTGGTCACAAGAGAGGATGGGTCGATCTGCAGGAGGGAAGCTGAGAAATGTATGAGATCAATGGTGATCGAGATTGTAGATGCGTTGTGTATTCTGAGTAAGAAAGTTCTGAATGATTGAATTTTCTCAGTTGAGAGTGATTGCTCAAACGATGAGTTCGTGTGGACGGAAGATTGTTTGTATGAACTTGTCGAGAAATTCTTGTCTTTTCAATCATGATTCAGAGGCCTTTTTATACTATCGGAATTGTAAAACACCTTGATCCCATGAAGTGTGACAGTTGTCGAAGTCAAAGAGTGGGGAAGTGGGAAATCGTGTCAAAACAAGTTGCTCATCGTGCAGAGACTTGGTTGATTTTCCATCCACTACTTTGCTAACTCCTCCAACAGATTTCACGACTTTTTCACATTCGCATCGTGTGTATGAACACACGTGCCGTATACCTCCAGACCAAAACCCTAGTTAATATCCCCCCATGTGACACGATTGATGTCTCGTGGTTTTAGTTAGTCAGTTGCTGACTTCATGGGACGATGAGTCCATGTTTTGCTAAGTTGAACGTGATTTGCAAATGTTCTGAAACTCACGAATTGAACATGTCTGTTGAGACATAGGTATAATTCTGGAATAAATGTTGATAGCTAAAGTGAACAAATATTGTTCATTTGATGAGTCGTTGAATATTGATAGTTGAACCAATATTCCTTGATGCCAGCAAATGTTGCTCATCTGAGAAAATATTGCTCGTTTGATGAATTACTGAATATTGATAGTTGAAACAATATTCTTTAGTGCGAACAAATATTGTTCATCTGAGAAAATGTTGCTCATTTGATGAATTGTTGAATATTGATAGTTGAACCAATATTCCTTAGTCTGAGCAAATACTGCTCTTCTGAGCAAATGTTGCTCATTTGATGAAGTATTGGTAGCATGACCAAATAAATATTGAATTAAAATACTGGCGACCGAACCAAGTATAATTAATTAGAGTGCTGATCATGAGATCAACATAAAATTTAGTGTTTGAATATGGAATTATGAACCTTGAACTCAAAACCCTAATTTTGATCAATTGCTGAATTGATGATTAATTGATGATTTATTGAAAATCGTTTATGAAATGAAGGAGGGACCAGCTACATGGGATCATGAATCGATCATGTAGCGCCCATATGCTCAAGTGAGCAAAATATCAAAGTCTCTTAAAGACAAGTTGGTGAAAGGATGATTAAATGCTGGTTTAATCATTTGTTAAAATAATGCTCGTCTGAGCCTTAGGTGATAAAACCTAATTAATTATTAAGAGATGAGGGACCGACCAAGGGGTCATGAAACCAGCCCTGAGTAGTCATGGGATTGACTGACGATCATTTCATGAAGTTCCAAATTGTTTGGAAGAGTTTGCACCTAATATGAACAAATTAGGTCAAATGATGAAAATATATGGGATCGGCCTCTTGCAAGCCAAAGAGCCAACCTTGGTCGGTAAAGGTAATATGCTCATGTCATCAAAGTGTTCGCGTCTCAGTCCTGAGAATTTTGATATTTTCTGATGTGCGTTTGAGCAATCATTTTGAGAAAGTATGAAGAAAACAGGGATTTTTGCTGAAACTGAGAAAACTTCATGAGATAAAGAAAAATAATAATAAGAATGAAGGAATCATGAAGTGTGGGACTGGTTATGGACAAGGCATGGCTGGACGACCAAAGAGCCCGGTCCCAAGACACTTTTTCTAATTTTATAATATTTTTCATGATGATTTTAGGGAAATATCATAAAATCAAGGAGTTTGTTAAAATCAAGGAGTTTTCCTGAGATGAGGAAAACATAAAAAATAATAATAATAATAAAATAAGGGGAGTGTGGGACCGTCTAAGGCATGACCGACCGACTAGGGCCCGGTCCCACGAGTTTCCCTAATTTTGCATTATTTTTCATGAATTGAAGGAAATATCATGAAATTAAGGAGTTTTGTTGAAATCAAGGAGTTTCCTTGAATTGAAGGAGTTTCCATTAGATGAAGGAAACATAAAAAATAATAATAATAAAATAAAGACGTGTGGGACCGGCTTGGGCATGACCGACCGGCTAGGGCCCGGTCCCAGGAGTTTTCCTATTTTAGATTATTTTTCATGGGTTGAAGGAAATTTCATGAATTTAAGGAGTTTTCATGAAACGAAGGATATTTGCTCAAATGGAGAGATTTTCATGAGATCAGGGAAAATAATAAAAATATGATAAAATACAAAGTTGGGCGTGGGACTGGCCACGGCACGACCGGACGGCCGGTGGGCCCAGTCTCCCAGCGCCATGATTAATATTTTATTGTTTAATATTTTCTTCCTATTTTGCATAGGTTTATCGTTTCCTTCGTATTTTGGAATGCTCGTTCGTGCATTCAGGTGCTCGTTAGTGCATTATTGCTGAGTACACTTGCACCATTTTGGTCGGGACTTATTTGATAGTGCTCAGATGCCCGTGTGTTGAATATTTATTACTAACCCATGGAATTCTGCTGGGAAGAACCATGAATTGAAGTAACGAAATATACGAAAAACCTAGAATATTTTCCAGGGATTCAGTTAATGAATATAATGATTTAGGAATAATTAATTGAGAGCTCTATACTAGTACGATCGTCTAGGAGCATTAATTATTCAGGAATTGAGTGATATGATCTTGTTGAAGCATCATATTTCTTTTATATAGTCAGGAAAAAGATTGTTACATCCTGAAGACGTTATTGCTCTATACTAGCAGACAAGCTGTCTAGGAGTCGTCCAATCTTTCGATTCTATATAGAAGTATTTACTGAAATTGCTCAGTATTTATGAGATATGTCGTTGCCTCAGTTGAGAGACTACACATATACATATACTCTGAGAGACAGTATTCTCAGTCAGAGATTCTCGCGGCATGAGATTTCATGCTTTCGATAAGAAACATGAGCCTCAATACTCATCTGATTGCTGGATCAGGAGTACATATAATTATGAGTTTACGATTTTACCCTTTGTCGAAAATCCACCATCTACATTAAGTCCCCTGCTTAGTGAGGGACAGTCATGTTCCTCAGTCAGCACTGAATGGTGATTTTCCAGTTCCAAATATAAGTAATTGAACTTAGTCGTAAGATAAGACGTTACCGGATTTTAGATTGCGCGAGTGAACCACGACTTGAACGAAGATCCCAGTCGCATGGTAGATAATCGTCTAATGAGAATAAATTGGTGTTGAATCGCTGGTTTGATGACGGAACCTTGGTCGGTTTAGGATTCACGGGCCGGGCCCAAAAAGGAAATCCTTGTGGAATTAGGTTTTGGAAATAAAATTTGGTATAAAAGGGAATTAATCCTTTTTTTTTAATTTCTTATTGACCGACCACCTCCTTCATCACCTTTTCATCTCCTTCATGTCAACAGCAGGAGAAGGAAAAAAGAAAAAAAAATTCGTCGGGGCGCCACCGCCGTCCGACCGGAGCTAGCACCGTCCGGCCAATTTCCGCCCGGCGCCGACCAGGTACGCGGCCAAATTTTTTTTTTTTTGCTGATTTCATGAGTTGTTCATGCTTTGGTTATGTTGAAGTTATATACATGTGCATATATGAATGTGAGTTTTATAGAAAACCCTTGTGTTTTTTTTTTAGAAAACGTATGTTTGTTCGATCGTTAGTTTAAGAAACTAATAATAATCCCTGACTTAGGAGAGATTTTTTTTGTACATAGACTTGTGTCCAGTGATAAAATTTTTTTTATGAGCTTTCATGAGAACCAAAAATTTATCTTAAAAGGTGTGAGTTTTTCACAAAATCGAAATAAACCCTCGTTTCGAAGACGTATGATAGTACGAAGGAAAAAGATTTTTTTTTAATAAAACCATGGCATGTTCATGGATTTTTTGTCATAAGACTGTGGAATATCCACAAATTTTATTTACGTGAATAAATCACGTTTTTTTTTTTTTATTTATATATATATATATATATGAATATATATATTAAAAATCAAAACTTGAATTTTGTATAGTCATTGGAAGTAAAAAATTATTTATGATGAAATAATGTTTTAGTTTTCATAACTCCATAGTGAATGTTCATAGTAGAAATGTTCATGATTTTATGAAAATCTGAGTTTTGCCCGTCTTTTGTAGGTTTGAAGAAACGAGCGAGTTTTGAAGTGTTAACTCTTGCATCACAATCACTATTGTTAGTGGAATCGTAAAAAAGGTAAGAGTTAAGAATTACCATTTTGGTAGATGCTAGTTGAGCATTTTTCCATTTGCATGATTCCATCATCTTGTCGAAGTTTGTATCTGGATGATGTACTGAAGTAGAATGATATGTGAACTTTACAACTACTTCGCAAAGATGTCTGATTCTCAAGCTAATGATGCCTCCAGAGATGATACATGTGTGGATGAGACTTCTATTGGTAAAGAAAAAGAAGAAACACCTGGGATCAAGAATGTTCCAAACGTAGATGATGCGTTTTTTGAGGTTCAGCAGGAAACCGAAAAACGTCTCAAAACCCCCATCATATCGTCTTCTGATAAATCCCAGGAGTGTTACTCAAAAGAAGTTGTTGACTCCTAAGACAGTAATCCGATTTTGTCTTGAACGAGGACTTTTCCTTGTGTCGATCATAGAGTATAAGCTTTCTCGACGGCCTTTGGAGAAATTTTCTGGATGGGCGAGGCACATGCTCGGTTTCCCTCGCATCAGAGCTATGCTGGATCAGGCACAAGTAACAAGGTCCATTCAAGCATCTGGAGACTTGTTTATTTTTCAGGATGTGCGAGGCATAGTGGCTCTTCTTGCTCGCTGGTGCATTCCAACCCATACCTTCATATGCAGATGGGGAAAGTTTACTATCACTTTGGAGGATGTAGCTGATTTGTTGCATCTCCCAATCACAGGTAATCTTCGTGAGGGTCTTTCAACTGAAGAGACGGCAATTTCCAACATCTTGGCAGCAGAAATGGAGCGGATCAACAAGGCGTCTGGCAAATATTGTTATGCTTACTGGTTGAAAGATATTAGCTTGAATCTAATCAGGTTTTCATATAATGGTGAATATTGAATGCTTTGTTACCAAGATAACATTGATTGCAAACCCTGATTTGAAAGACTATATAAGGAAGAGTTCTAGCAACTAGGAAACCTAATCCCCACACTTTCTGTGTGATACTAGTTGTGATAAGCTAGAGTCAATTCTCCTTTAACCTTTGGTTTCTTCTTCTAAACCAGGTTAACGACTTAAAGACTTCATTGGGATTGTGAAGACAGACCGATACTACTTTCTTGTAGTTGTGGGATCTGATCTTGATGTTTCTATCGTACGAGTACAGTTGTAATAATTGGCTTGAAATTGATATCTCCGATAGGTAAGATATAAAAGAAATCACAAACACTTCGTCTCATCGTTTGTGATTCCGTAATATCTTTTTTCGCTGCGTCGATTAAGATTATTGTGAGGTGATTGATAATACTAGGCTGTTCTTTGGGAATATAAGTCCGGTTTATCAATTGGTTCATGTACACTTGATTTATCAAAAGACGGAACAAAACTCGTAGGAATATTCGTGGGAGACGGATTTATCTATTACCGTAGACTTTTCTGTGTGATATAGATTTGTTTATTAAAGTCTTTCGACTTTGGGTCGTAGAAACTCTTAGTTGTGGGTGAGATCAGCTAAGGGAATCAAGTACGTAGCATCCTGCTGGGATCAGAGACGTAGGAGCATAATTTTACCTTGGATTAGTGTGAGATTGATTGGGGTTCAACTACAGTCCAGACCAAAGTTAATTTGGAGTAGGCTAGTGTCTGTAGCGGCTTAATACAGTATGTGTTCAATCTGGACTAGGTCCCGGGGTTTTTCTGCATTTGCGGTTTCCTCGTTAACAAAATTCAGGTGTTTGTGTTATTTCTTTTTCGCATTATATTTTGTTATATAATTGAAATATCACAGGTTGTGCTTTGTTCAATCAATTAGAATATCCGACCTTTTGGTTGTTGATTTAAATTGATTGACACTTGGATATTGGTCTTTGGCACCATCCAAGTTATCTCTCTAGTATTTGATAAAGACTCGCAGATTTATATTTGCTTGAGTATATATCAAATCGAGAGATTGAGATATAAACTCTTTGATATAATTTTTATCTAAATTGGGTCTGACTGTATAGTTGATTCTCTAGAAAGTATATTGGAGTTTGTCCATACAGATTGCTAAGAGAAATAATGGGTGTGGTTGTTGTACCCCCACTTTTTCAGTTCTGATTGGGAAAACCTTTGTATGGCTGATGAGGATTAATTTGATGAGTTTGATCACAAAGTGTATAAAATTGTTAATGCATCTTTTACGTTGGGTAAGACTATTCCTGAAAAGGACATTGTGATGAAAATTCTCAGATCATTTCCATCTAGATACGATTCTAATAAACATGCCATCATTGAAGGAAATAACCTTGATACGCTTTCCAGAAATACTCTTGTTGGAAAGTTAAAAATTCTTGATCTTGATCAGAACACAGTCAGAACATCGGCGTTTAATGTTGTGACCAAGACAAGCGAATCTTTTAACTTGTCTTGGGCTGATGAATGTTGTTCCAATCATGTTGATTTTGATAAATCATTGATTACACAAAAGATCAAGGATATTGTAAAAAGAAGCAAAATATGTGAGAAAGGTCTCTCTCCGGTTAATGCTTCAGAAGATTCAATACAAGAAAAATCATCCCAGGTTGTCGATATCTTGCATACTTCGAATGTGAGTAATGAATTTTCAGCTCTTGCAACAGAAACTTCGTCCGGCTCAAATTCTGATTCAGAGTTTGAGTCTAACACTAAAATTTTTAAATTCTTGGATAAGTGTGAAGAAATTCACCAAGAAAATCTCCAACTAAAAGCTTCGTTGGAAAAACTTGAATCATCACTTCAGGTGAAAAATCTTGAGATAGATTGTCTTAATGATGAATTCACCAGGACTCTATCTCTAAAGTAAAAAGAGATTAATACTCTTAAGTGTGACCTTCAAAGGTTGTCTGAAAGTTCTGACAAAATCTCGGCAATGTTATTTGGTCAGAAGTCTTTTGGAAACACAAATGGTTAAGGGTTCAAAAGCAAAACTGTGAGCACAAACAACTTTTTTGTTCCAGCTAGTTTTGGAATAATTGATGGTGAATGTTGTGATAAACAGGAGGCAAGTAAGCAAGACAATAAATCTTCCTTGATTTGTTCATTTTGCGGAAATGCAAATCATGTCCAAAATAAGTGATGGAAATTCAAGAGGAACAACAAAAGGATTTCCAAACTTCAAAATGACATGCAAAGAATGAATCTGGCCTTGGGTAATCAACATGGTACTCTTGAAGAAGAGAAGAAATCTAAAAAGACCAGATTCAGACGAGGTGAGAAGTCTGTTTATACAACAATCCTTGATAAGTCACTATGTGATAAAAGATGTGAAAATTTGGCTCACTTCGTCACTATCTAATACTAGTGACGTCCGCATCATCATATTTAACTTGAGAAAATGAGGATTGCATCAAGGTTGCTCGAGTTTTGTATAAATTGTTAAATTTCTTATATTTTTACGTTAAGAAAATATCTTCTTAGTTAAAATAGATAAGTATCATGAACCGTAAAATACTTTTTCAAAGCTCTTCTAGGGATTGGATGTCCATTGGTCTATTTATATTCATTTGTCATCAAAAAATGCCCTTCACTTCTTTTATCTTGAAAGATACAGTTCATGGATCCTTGAAGATGGTGGATTTTCGACAAGGGCTAAAATCATAAACTCATAATTATACGAAGCTCTGATCCAGCAATCAGACGTGAGTATCGAGACACGGGTCTCTCATCGAATTCTCAACAGAGAGTACTTTCTCACAGAGTACATGTAGATATGTAGTCTCACGACTGGACAACGACATATCTCATGAGTACTTTCAGTGATTATTTCTATATACTATCACGAGATGGACGGCTCCTAGACAGCTTGCTCTGCTAGTATAGAGCGATAACGTCTTTAGGAACAAACAACGAGTTTACCCTGACTATATAAAGGATATGACTTACCGACAAGCTCATATCGGGATAATTAATGCTCCTAGACAGCTTGCTCTGCTAGTATAGAGCCACAAAGTTAATTATTCCTAATTACAATTGCTCATATTCCATGGTCGAATCCACGATTGGTCCCATGGAATGGCAATAACAATTGCTCATATTCCATGGTCGAATCCACGACTGGTCCCATGGAATGGCAATAACAATTGCTCATATTCCATGGTCGAATCTGCGACTCGTCCCACGGAATGGCAATAACAATTGTTCTGATTCTATGATCGAATCCACGGCTTGATCTCATAAAATAACAATAACTATATTATCTCATTACTCCGATTTCATGATCGAATCCACAACTGGTCTCATAAATGGTAATAGATAAATCTTAATTACTCTGATTCTATGGTCCAATCTATGATCCCATGGAATGGTAATGCTCACTTTATTATTCTGAATTCGTAGTCGAATCCTCAGCTGATCCAATGAATTAATAATAAACATCTTATTGCTCAGTTTTGTGAATTATTCTCCACTGTATTCCACAATTAGTAATAAATAATCAACAACCGGGCATCTGAGCTACCTCTAAGTAAGCCCCGAGTCAAATGGTGAAGGTGTATTCAACGACGATACACTAACAATCACTGCACGAACGAGTATTTCAAAAATACAACGAAACGATGAACCTATGCAAAATAGAGAAGAAAATAATAAATAATTAAAAATATTGACCAGGGTGCTGGGAGCACGGACACACGACCGACCGACCGTGTTGCGGTCAATCCCACGCCAGTTTATTTTTTTAATGCATTTTTATTATTTTTCATGATTTGATGAAAATTCTCTCATTTTATTAAATCTCCTTCGTCTCGAGGAAACTCCTCGGTTTCATGGTACTTCCATAAATCCATAAAAAATAATATAAATCTAAGGAAAGGAGTGTGGGGCGTGACCATTGTCCAACCGGCCATGCCTTTGTCCCAACCGGCCCCACACCCCACGGTTCCTTATTATTTTTTTATTATTATTATTTTTATTTCTCTAATTTCATGAAAAAACTCCTTGATTTCATGGTATTTTTGCACAAATCATCAAATAATAATAAAATAAAATAAATTATGAAAACTTGTGGGACCGGGCCTTGCCCTAGCCGGTCCCGCACTCCCCTTTGTTTTATTATTTTATTATTAGTTTTCCTTGAATTTATCAAATTCCTTGATTTCATGGTATTTCTCTCAAATTAGGAAAAGTTCCCTCAATTCCTCAAAAATACATGAAAAATACACAAAAATTAGGGAAACTCGTGGGACTGGGCCCAAGCCGGCCGGCCATGCCTTCCACGGTCCCACACGCCCTTGTTTTTATTATTTTAATATTTTTTGCTTCAATGAACTCATGAAAACTCCTTCAATTCATGGAAACTCCCTAGATTCATCAAATTTCTCAAAATTCATGAATTTTTCATAAAATCATCAAAATATTATAAAATTAAGGAAAAGGCACCACGTGACCGTGGTCACGACCGGTCGACCATGCCTTGACCACGGCGGTCCCACGCCTCCTCATTCCTTATTTTATAATTATTTTTCATCATCTCATCGTGTTTTCCTCAGTTTCGTCGAAACTCTAATTTTGGCATATTTTCTCGAAAGGATGCTCAATTGCACGCCAGAAAATATCAAAATTCTCAGGAATGAGACACGGACGCCTTGGGGACACGAGAACGCTATCTTGACCGACCAATATTGTCTCTTTGTCTCACGGAAGCCGGTCCCATCAATTTTCACAGTTTTGACCTAATTTACACAATTGCTCGTATTAGGTCCAAAACTCTTCCAAACACTTTGGATTTTCATGAAGTGATCGTCAGGCGGTCACATGACAACCCAGGGCCGGTTTCATGACTCCATGGTCGGTCCCTCACCTCTTCATAATTAATTAGGTTTTCTCACCTAAGGCTCAGACGAGCATTTTCGAATAAAGGATTAAACCAGCATTTGATCATTCTTTCACCAACAAATCGTCAACTCTTCAGGAGTTCTTTGTATTTGCTCACGTGAGCATATGGACACTACATGGTTGATCCACGGTCCCATGTAGTCGCTCCCTCCTTCATCCCATGGTTAAACTTATGACGAACCATGAATTGATCATCAATTGATCAAATTAGGGTTTCTGAATCCAAGGATCATCATCCCAGATACCAACCTTAATAATTTCACGACGACCTCATGGTCATTAATTTTATTAATTATGCTCGGTTCAACGAGCAGTATCCTAATTAATATTTTTGGTACTCTGCCAATAATTCATCAGATGAGCAACACATGCTCAGACAATCAAATATTTAACAATTCATCACATGAGCAACACTTGCTCATGATAAATATTTGCTCAAACCAAGGAATATTGGTTCAACAATCAATATTCAACGATCCATCGAATGAACAATACTTGCTCACTTCATCGTAAGAACTATACCTCTGTCTCATGACATGTTCAATTCATGAGTTTCAGAACATCATGTTCAACTCAGCAACTACATGGACTCATCGTCCCATCAAACCACGAAGTCATCAATTGACTAACATACCACGAGACGTCAATCGTGTCACTTGGGGGGATATCACTTAGGGTTTTGGTCTGGCGGTCTACGGCACTTGTGTTACACACGATGGAATGTGATCAAGTCGTGCAATCAGGAATTCACGAGGTAGTGGGTGGAAAATCGATCAAGTCTCCACACGTTGAGCAACTGATTTCAAACACGATCTCCACTTCCCCACTCCTTGATTCCATCAATTGTCACACTTCATGGAATCATGGTGTCTACAATTCCAGCAATATAAATAAGTCTCTAAATTATGATTGAATCATCAGTATCATCAATCTCACGTCTCATCGACAACACGAGATCATCAACTCATCAATTGAGCAACTACTCTCAATTTAGAAATTTTAATCATTCAGAGTTTATCATATTCAGAATTCACACACCCGCAATCTTTGATTACCATTGATTCCACACATTTCCCAGCTTCCCTCCTACAGATCAACCCATCCTCTCTTGTGACCGAATTTACTCTGGAACGGTCATTGTATTGATTTAGGCCGGAGTACTACAGATTTATCTCTCGAATATAAAGCACCCCCTTTGCAGCGGTGTATCTGTGTGAGGTTTAACATTTCGCTCGTTTAGAGGAGTCTCCTTCGTACGGTCGTCTCCTCAATTCCTTAAAGACCAGCAAATCATTTTTCCCCATCTACAGATTGGCGACCACAGTGGGAGATCATTCTCTCATTTGCAATCTCACAATTTCACAAGATGGTTGATCTCAGGCCAGGTTCAGTTATGAATCCTAACACAAACCTTGCTAGCACTAGCAACAACAACAATCAGAATATCCCAGAGACAATTCCGACCTCCAACACTGATGGTGGTGAAATTACTCCTCCTCACGCCGAAGGTCATCCACTGTACGGACGACACCCTGAAGAAGTTAGAGGAGATCCACCACCTACCATTGCTGATCTTATCAAAGCACATGAGACTCTTGCAAAGAATCAGACTGACATGGCTGCTACACAGAAAGAGCTGTGTAATTATCTCAAAACTCTTACTGACAAGATGTCAGAGAAGAATCAAGAGAAGGGAAAGGAGAAGGAGAAATCCTCAGACGACGATCCTGAAGTAATTCCAATCCATACAGTAGAAGATGACGTAGTCCACAAAACTGCTGCAGACAACTCATCAGCGAAGGGATCATCGAATTTCATCACTCGCGAGGATCTGGAGCACCTCTTGGAGAACCGTGGAATAGACAAAACATCGCATGTCCATCGTCATCAACCTCCTTATCCAACCACTACGCCGAGGATTCCCCTTCCAAAAGGTTACATTTCTCAACCTTTCACTCTGTATGATGGAACTGGCAATGCTCGAGAACATGTCTCTCGTTTCCTCGAAGCCTTGGGAGATCATGAACATAACCATGTTGTTCGTCTCAAGGAGTTTTAAAAATCCTTGAAAGGCAGAGCATATACCTAGTACAACAACATCGCACCGGGGACCATCAATAATTGGGGAGAAATGATCAACGCCTTCTACAGGAAGTACTTTTTCGTATCAGAGCAATTTACTCTCTCTGACCTTGGAAGAATGTTTCAAAGGGTCATTGAAAATCCCAACGACTACGTGAAAAGATTCAGAGTCCAAGCCCTGGATTGTCATGACCCAAATGTCATGGAGCAACAACTAGTATATTTGTGCATCAACGGCATGCTCCCGGTTTACGGAGATCTATTGGAGAATCTTCGATTCCAGACTTTCTCAGAGCTTCACGAAGCTGCGAAGAGATCAGCAACCACTGCGCCTGCTCTGTTGGAAAAGCTATAAAGGCTGAAGAACGCGAGACACTCGAGGTAGCAGACGTCTGATCAAGAAGCAGTAAAACCTCCATCCTTCCACAAACACTGTTGCAGAAGGGAGCAAACGGAAAGCCAAACCGCCGCGCAAGCATACCTCAGCTCCTTCAAAAGCACAAAGAAAGGATAAGCAAGATGCACAATCCTCTGACCAACGCACAAGAGTTCTTGATCAAGAAGCACCTGACTTTCCTTTTTTCCATTGAAGAGGTGACTTCCACAGGTTCTTCAATCATCCGACAAGCGACTGCGGAGTTTTTAAGCACATTTTCAAAGAGAAGGTTGATCCACAATAGCTTCAACTTGGGACTGAAGGAGTACACAAGAATCATCTCCCAGTTAGAACCTTTACACTCTCTGAACAACCTATCAAAGAGGCAGTTTAATCCTTGGTCGAACGTGAATTGCTTTATCTGTCGAAGACACAAAGGAGAGACATGTTCACAGTACTGAACCACATTGTGTCAATAAGTCCATTCCGAAAATACTTCTTGAGCCTCCAGCTACAGATCAAGAGATATACGACTGGGGACTGCTGATCACAGTCAATCTCAGAAGAAACGAATTTGGAAGAACGTTGATCGATGCTGACACCGCCATCAACAATATTCCACTGAAAACCATCGAATTCACATGCATCACTCGAAAAGAGGATACTCATGTTCCATCTCAATCAGAGACCTTGAAGAAGCGCTCGGAGATACTTATCGCTGCATCATTCTCAAAGTGAACATAAGTTCAACCAAGTTTCACATAATCAGGAAGATCCAGGATACGACATATCCTTCAGACGAGCGTGGATCCGCGATGAAAAGATGGATACTTGCAAAGCGCCTTTGGTTACACATCTCTCCAACGAAGAAATTTCTGATCCAGAAGATTTGACGGATATTCCATCGTCAGAGTACTTTAAGGAATTTCAAACTTTGACGAGGTTGAACCAAGAACCTGCAAAAGATGCATAGACATTCACCAAGAGGTTCCACACTCAGGCAAGTCTCATTCTGTGTCTATGTCATTTATTTCCCCACATGCTATCCTAGCATGGGGACTTAATTATGCTAGCAACTCTACAAGACGTTATGAATGGTATCTTTACCGCATTAGTATTTTACCAAGTGGTTGAATCTGACGTTTCCCTGAATCAAGCACTGAAACATTCATTACTGATGTCAAAACATGGCAAAGAACACTTTGGGCGTTTCTCCTGCAAGTCCATGTGTTCCACAAAGTCAGAAAGCTCTGATGTCTGCACAAGTGTCGAATCCCACTACTGCAACGAAAGGTATGCTGAATCAACAGAAGATACTCCATGGTCGAGACGATCAAATCTAAGACATTCGATGCTTAAGTAATATGTGCTTCAACGCTCAAGCACCTGAGAAGTCTTCAAATTGTACTCCCTATCAAAGAGTACAGCTTCGCATCTAGATTCAACACAAATATCTCGACGATGACACACTGATTCAACACCAGCACGATCAAAGTGTAACTAAACTACAATCGATAAGTCTTCATTATCCCAGGATAAGACTTCCGAAGCAGATGCAACATCATTCATACGTGGATGGCGCTAAATCCTTCAATATACGCTGGGAAACCTGAGGTGATTCCACGAAACTTCATCAACAGGACTTCTCTACATCACAAGCCCCTGCACGATTGAGGAACTTCCTTTCTTCACCAATCACATCCAGTATGAAAACTGCTACTTCTATCTACTGCAACAACGTCGACTTACTGACAAAGCCAGTTCATGATGAAGTTATGCTTTCAGGAGCATTCAAGTTGAACTGTCAGTACACCTTCATCTTAGGGATGCTCAGTAAAAGGCTCACTGGATGGAGGAGCAAAGATACTAGCCTTTTCGGTATTTGGAGCAACTTCAACCATGGTATCAGTATTAACAATAATCTCTAGAGGAACACCATCCATGATATCAGCATCAACAAGGACCTCTGGAGCGTAATCATTCATGGTTTCAGCAGCAACAACGGTCTCAGGAGCAACATCCTCAGGGCTTCATCAACTAATCATTTTCTGAAGTGTTACACATGAAGCAGAATTCTTTCATATCAAGATGTGCAGACCGGATAACATGCTCACATGAAAGTCTTTCCAAAGCCGGCACGACCGGTGGGCATAATCCAAAGTCTTCTACAAGATGTTCTCATCACCTCTACAAATGAGATACAACACACTCCAGGCCATGGGTTTGCAAAAACGTACCAATGGGTGAGGAATGGGACAATGCTTACTCAAAGAAAGATGTCCTGTTATGTATCTTCTACAACACACCAAAAGGGCGCATCATCCGAACATACGAGCTGAAAGATATGGCCTTTACCGTCAGGTCTACGAAATCTGAAAAATTTGTACGGGATTACAAATTACAAATGTACACGCTTCGTTGGATGACCTCTACAACTCCAAATTGAGTGATTCTTGTCTTATTAGATAACTCAGTCTCTTAGCTTCAAAATTTTGGGTAAAGCATCAAATTCTGACGTCGTATGAGGTTCCTACAGCTTCCAGAGCGTACAACATGCAGGCAGCAATTCTTAGACGGGATTCATAACTTCCACAGTCGATCGGTGTCCACCAGGTCTTTTCGCTAAGTCCTTCATCAAGGTATCTACAACTTCGACCACTTAGGTATTTACATCAATTTTTCTACCTGGGTCCTCTGTCCAACTCTTGCCAGAAGAAGAGAAGAGGAAAAGGAGAGATTTAACAAAACACTGAGGACTGACGGTCCACTGATCATGACGATCAGTTTCACAGACCAAGACTCGTGACACCATACTTTCATTTGCTAATCATTCATCATAAAATCAATGCTACCACCGGGACATGAAACCATGGTCATTACATCATCCCGTCTCAAGAGCAACCTCAGCTACGGTCTCGTGACCACGGTTTCAGAAGTGGTGTTTCTACGACTGACAGAAGCAAGATGGGGCTGCAAGCACCATGCTCATGTATCAATCAAAAGGTTATGATCTAAATGGAATCAATTACATTAAAATCCATCACCAACCGTTCAAGACACAAGCGGATGGTCTAAAGACACAACATGAATGTTTTACAACAAGCTCGTCTGAGATGATGCCCTGTACTAAAAGACGAACTGGGAGAAATATAAGAGGAATCTGAATATGGGTTATATAGCATTCTCTTCGTATGGATGTCCTCTACAACGTCTCTAAATTTCATGACAATCCTATGACCAGGCAAAGAGATGTGTCTAAAACATGGAGCAACATGCCATCTGAAAAAGTTCTGAAGGTCTCCTGGAAGTTCACTATTTCGCCTTTTTCAGGCCCTAAACATGCTCAAACTTCAAAGATCTTCTTTAAAAAAGCTTGTAAATTTCCTGATCTCGAAGATACATATGCAAACCGCGAAAATCAGACTTCGGACGAAGATTCTACAGCGTTTCTAGTAAAATCTGAAGTCTGAAATTTTCCGGTGACGTATTTCGGCAAAGTTATCCATAAATTCACATGGATTTTCATTCATTCATTCACGAATCAGCGATATCATACTTCTTTGAAGAAATTACAGGAGATATACTTACTAAGGGAGTCTCTAAATCATTTGAAGGATCAACGATGCCAGAATCTCCGTTGACAAGACCGCTATCTCCATTTGGTTCGGGATTTCGGGAATTCTCCATATTCCCATCTCCCAAAGAAGAGTGTGCTTCCTCAATATTATTCTTATCTACAATGATTTCTTCCTGGATTCATCAACAAAAATTATTATTATTTCATTCAAGGAGATATCGCGATCACCTGCACGAAAGAGATATTTACATCGACTTCTTCATCAGTACTGGATTCCTGAATTGTTCGCCTGGGAACAAGTTGAAGACCGTCAATCGATGGAGAAAAGGTCTGAAAAGAAATAACAAAACCTTGGTCTTGTGATCCTAATTGCACGGGCAGGAAAAAGTCATGACACAAGGAGCGCTGACAACTCACCAAAGAAACGGCTGGGGACTGCACGTCATTTGCTAACATCCTGTAGTCCTTACTTCTGGGTGCTCCTCCCCGAAGACTTTCTTCCATTTCCGAGGAGTCTACATTGATCTGAAACTTCACTACATGATCATCTTGTGGTATAGTTGATGAAATAACCGGGAGTACAACTCAGTATGAAGGATCTCTCACCATCACCCAGAGGTCCCAGAAGTACCATTTCTTGAAGTTACACCCGCGGAGATGTCATCCCTGGAAACATCGTCTTTAAAAATGTCATCGTGGGAGTCAGTCATTCTTGCAAAGTGGTTGTGACAGATGCATAACATTCAGCGCATCATTTATACAAAGCGCAGGATTCAGCAAAACAACGAATCGTGGAATAAAGATGCTCACATCAGCGTCTGCAAAAATTGTAACTTTCAACTCTTACCTGTTTACGATTCCACTAATAGTACATGAGTTAATACTTCAAATCTTGCTCGTTCCTTCAAACTTGCTAAGACGAGCAAAATTCTGACATGATTTTCACAAAACCAACCCACGTAAATTTTACAATGTGAACATTCACTGGTTTTTCAAAATCTGGACAGACGTCCATTCTATGATTGTGAAAACTCACATATAGACATTCTTTCACCATGTATGGTTGTCTACTTTCAACAATTGTTCAAAATCAAAACATTGATTTTACAAAATATATTTTAACGTGAACCTCACGTAAATTTGAAAATATATCTTTTTTTTCTCCCTCGCACGAGCATCTGTCTTTGAAGCGAGAGTATATTTTCAAAGATTTCCGAAAGCTCGAAGATAAAAAATTTCATGAAGGCTCATAAACAAAATTTTATTACTAACAGACGCACGTCTATCAAAAAAAAAACTTTTCTCTCGTACGAGCATCCACCTTTGAAACGAGAGTTTATTCCACTTTGTTGGAAAAACTTGAATCATCACTTCAGGTGAAAAATCTTGAGATAGATTGTCTTAATGATGAATTCACCAGGACTCTATCTCTAAAGGAAAAAGAGATTAATACTCTTAAGTGTGACCTTCAAAGGTTGTCTGGAAGTTCTGACAAAATCTTAACAATGTTATTTGGTCAGAAGTCTTTTAGAAACACAAATGGTTAAGGGTTCAAAAGCAAAACTGTGAGCACAAACAACTTTTTTGTTCCAGCTGGTTTTGGAATAATTGATGGTGAATGTTTTGATAAACATGAGGCAAGTAAGCAAGACAATAAACCTTCCTTGATTTGTTCGTTTTGCGGAAATGCAAATCATGTCCAAAATAAGTGTTGGAAATTCAATATGAACAACAAAAGGATTGCCAAACTTCAAAATGACATGCAAAGAATGAATCTGGCCTTGGGTAATCAACAGGGTACTATTGAAGACGAGAAGAAATCTAAAAGGACCAGATTCAGACGAGGTGAGAAGTCTGTTTATACAACAATACTTGATAAGTCACTATGTGATAAAAGATGTGAGAATTTGGCTCACTTCGTCACTATCTAATACTAGTGACGTATGCATCATCATATTTAACTTGAGAAAATGAGGATTGCATCAAGGTTGCTCAAGTTTTGTATAAATTGTTAAATTTCTTATATTTTTATGTTAAGAAAATGTCTTCTTAGTTAAAATAGATAATGTATCATGAACCGTAAAATACTTTTTCAAAGCTCTTCTAGGGATTGGATGTCCATTGGTCTATTTATATTCATTTGTCATCAAAAAAAGCCCTTCACTTCTTTTATATTGAATGATACAGTTCATGGCTCCTTGTAGATGGTGGATTTTCGACAAGGGTTAAAATCGTAAAATCATAATTATACGAAGCTCTGATCCAGCAATCAGACGTGAGTATCGAGACACGGGTCTCTCATCGAATTCTCAACGGAGAGTACTTTCTCACAGAGTACATGTAGATATGCAGTCTCACGACTGGACAACGACATATCTCATGAATACTGAATACTTTCAGTGATTATTTCTATATACTATTGGTGGGATTCTAAAAGTCCTACAAATGATAACCACAAGTGCACGGTGTCGAAAGTGGCAAATGTGCAAGTACGGGTCGATCCACAGGGACAAGGGGGAGAAAATGTTGTTTTCTAGCTTCTCTAGCTGCTTCCTAAGCTAACATGGAGCTGAATGGACTGAGGTATGAGAGCTGAAAGGGGGCAGTGAACAGTGAGTGAAACAAGTAAAGATTGTGGTGTTAAGACACCACTGTGAGCATGAGGAGAAACAAACAGTGAGCAATGAAGGTAAAATGAATGAAAGAAAACAGGAAAAAAGCAAAACAGTTGAAGATGGAAGTGTATGAAGATGGATGAGAATTCTCTTTCACCTAGGTAGTTCACCTAGGTTAACCTTGTCATGTGTCTAGTTAACTACCTAAAGTCCTTGGATTAACCCCTAGCATTGCCTATCTGATTAAAGCATAGGAAATCACAGGTCACTTAGGGTCTAGGTCTCTAACTAATATGGCTTTGTTAATCCCTCAGACTATCACTGACTCCTAGCATTAATGGTCTGTTTAAAGCACCACTAATCACAAGCCAGTGAACCCTTGGAAAGTCACTAACCTAACTGTTTTGATCTCAACAGGGACTAACTCAAATGGATAACCATTTGTCTCAAGGGTCTTCTCACCCTAGTGATGGATTAGAACATGCTGGAGTTAGGAGCTTTCATGTTGTCAAGCATTCAGACTCAAAACAAGAACATATAAGTAAACAGGGGAATTACAGGACTAACAGTAGAAGATTCACAAGACAACAAACAATTGAACATTCACACAACAAACATTAATAGTGGATAAGAAGAAGATATGCATTGGATTGAAAAATGAAATTAACCCAATTAGGGGGAACTAGGATGACCCAAGAACAGTTTAAACATTCTACATCAGTTTCTATTTATAGCTTACATCAAATCCCTAATTTCTAAACCCTAAAATTTGGGGATTTTCAATTTCTCTCACCCATTTGCGAATTCAGCTAGACCCATGCCCTGTTGTTGTTTCCTCTGCTCCTCCTCAGCTTGAACTGCTCCCAATTGCGTCTACTGATGCCCTAGCTTTTCTCTTTCTTATCTGTAGCACCTAGGGTTGATGCTAAGGACAAGAAAGGGAAATACTAGGGAGCTGGATGATGGTGATGGCTCTGATTTGATCGAGAGAATGGAGATGGTGAAGCTCGAGGTGGTGATGGAAGAGATGGTGGTGGCAGTGGATTTGCAGGCGGTATGGTGGTGGAGAAGAAGTTTTGGGGAAAGAAAACTATTTGGGAAGAAGAGAGAAATGGTTTGGGTCGATGGATTTGGAGATGCGGTGTGAGGCGGGCTCATCAAAGTTTGATGTCAGCGACTGAAAAGCGACGGATCAACAAACTAGATGGAATCGAACGACATCAAGGATACGGGATTAAGCGACCGTTGGATTGCGAGATACAACGAAGCTAACGACTCCATATGGGGTTAGGTACTATGGTGTTTGACAGGAGCTTCGGATTTTGATGCACAATGATGAGGTGGCCGTTGGATGATGAGATGGATCCAATCTGACGACTCTCATGGAAATGGGTATGGATAATGGAAATGGATTTGGGTAAGGGTTTTGGGCCTTGGGTATGCCAAGCCCATATCTTCTTTAAGAACAATTCTTCCTCTTCAAGCCCACTTCTAATTGATTCGGCTCTTGCAAACATCATTCTTCGCTGCCTTTCTGCGGGAGTCTTTGCCGTTTCTTTGCTCTTTTTTCTCCGTGAGTTAACCAGGCTTTATTTAGTACCTAAAAATGCAAAATTAATTAAGAAAAGTATTTATTCTTGAAAACAACGAAAATACAGATATGGGATAAAATGTAGAATTAATGCACAAAGGATGAGTTAAATGCCAAGAAAAATATATAGAAATATGCACTTTTTAGCACTCATCAAATACCCCCAAACCTGAATTTTACTTGTCCTCAAGTAAAACAAAACTAAGAAATCCTACCTATACCACTGTCGCTGGTCTCTCGAATGCATTTAGCGTATGCACTAAGCCTTTTAAACCACTAAGTGTCCCTAGTGGACGAGTGAAGTCTCGTGAAGGTTTGCTTAGAACGTACCTACAAAGTTCTAGGACAAAATATAAGCTCATATTCCATCAAATGTGACATGTGCAAGTCAGTTTAAGCTCACAGCAAAATGGAGATGTCAATCTAGCTATCAAAGGCACAATCCTAGCACTGATAACAAATAAAGACATGTGATAAGAGTGTAAAGTGTATCTACACATGTGTAAAGAAAGATCGGATGTTATGACTACTAATCACCAAGAGATAGTTTCTCAGGCTAAGAACCGAGGTCGAAATCTAGCTAGCTGTCCGGACTTTACGAGAATTGTGAATGAGTTGGAGGTATTTCACAATTACTCGCGTTGTACATCAATGGCATACACCCTTCCTTGCTTATTACAATAAAACACAAAAGATGACTCTTTACATGACTCTTATTTACATTGACTGCTCTCTTTTATTTTTGGAACAAGAGAGGATGGAATTGATAAATACTTGATTGATTTTTTCATTCTTTTCATTTTTTTTTATTTTTTTTTTTACTTTTTTTTTTCTGAATATATACATCATTTTTTTTTTAACAAGCAATACTTTTGATACATATACAAAAGGAAACAAAAAAATTACATGACTCTTAGCAAGAGGTAGCCCTTTTTGATGCACCCAGTTAAATTCGATGGTTGTTTTCTTAATGTAACCTCCACCTTCTATCCCAACCAACCAAAGAACAAGCTAGTCAAGTTTCGTTCAGTATTCTAAAGTGATTGGCAACTAAAACTTCCGATAGAACACCTCAAGGATGAGGCTATACATGTATTGGTAGATCGTGCGCGTGCAAGTTTCTTATCACTATGTGAATTGTGCTAGAATCAGGGGTGCCTAAATATCTAGACTAAGAATCCTTATGTTTACATACATGCACAAGAGTCAACATTTCAAGGTAAATGAGCTCCATTTTTATGTTTTTTTCAATTTTTAATTTTTTTATTTTGATTTTTTTCATTTTTTTCAAAAAGAAGGAGTTCTTGTTTTCAATTATGGCATATTATCAAAGTATCTACTTTTCACCCCCAAACCTAAACTAAACATTGTCCTCAATGTTTCAAAATATGAACAAAATTATAATACAATATATGAAGAGGATCATGTTGAGTAGAGAAAAAGGAAAGAGAATACCCGATTTCGGCGAAAGCAAGATTAGAACTCCGTTATTCAAGGCAAGAATCCAACATATGTCAGCCGAGATCATATTGGATTAGCAAAATATATACAAAAGGAACAAAAGGGTTTTAAGAAATTTTATCTACTGGATTATATACAAAAAATTCACCATACACCAACAATCTAAAGAGTTGAGGATCAACCCAAAAGACGAAGTGTAGAGGTTTCAACAGCTTCACACAAATATAACAGGAAAGAAACGCAAGTGAAACTGTGAAACAAAATGAGCTACCCCCAAACCTGGATTTTTCAACGGATAAAATTTTGGAAACAAAATCTCGCAGTTTTGGGGGTTCATCATGTACAAGGTCTAACTCAAAGTGAACTGTGCTAGGGACGGGCAAACATGCTAATTCCAACTGTGATTCCTCAAATGTATTATACTTAGAAGCAAAATAGTCCAAGAGGACTTGGGAAGCACACAGTTCCAAACCTAGATTAGGGACTCTCAGAAAAGTCGGTTTGACAATATCGGTACAAACCAAATCTAGGTTGGGTGGAAGGCCATTAGATTGTGACTCAGGCAAGAAAGTGACATCTAAGTGTCTCACATGCATGAGATCAAGATTATCAATATTATCAGTCACATCAGCATTATCTAAGTCACACTCAAGATGTGTAGCATGCTCATCATCACAAAAAATTTGCACAAGTCCTAATTCAGAATCATGATTATCCGATATATTCAAATTATCATCAACAGAAGCAATATATTGTGGCTTAAGTATGGAATCAGACACATCAACTATGTTTTCATGCATAGGATCATTAGTGTCAACAGAAGATTTACCTAAGTCATGCTCTTCACAGGATAATTGCACAATATCTAAATCAGTATCAACATCACATGCATATGGAATATTAGAAGAAATATCATTCATGAAGGTCGGGGCAGAAAAGCCTAATGTATTTGAAACCAAAGGTTCCACAACATTTTCAGCATAGACATGTTCTTCTAACATAACATTATCATCATCATCATCATCATCATAGTAATATGCATACTTGTCCCTATTAGCAGTTGTGGTGTCATTAGTCAACTCATGTTCCTCTAGATTAGGTTCATATTCAATATCATACACATGGGAAGGACTAAACATGCTATTTTCAAAGTTCAGTTTATTATCACCTATATCATGTGACAGTGTCTCAGTTTCCCTAATGGATTCCCATTGACGGGTTTTCTCCGCAATCTCAGCTAAAAATTTCCATGCATCATCCACAGTTTTATCAAGAAATTCACCATTACACATACACTCAACCATGGCTCGAGATTTAAAGTTTAGTCCCTCATAGAGGATGACGACAAGTCTCCACTTCTCAAATCCATGGTGTGGACATTCGCTCAACAAATCATTAAAACGTTCAAAATAGTCAAAAACAGTTTCCTCATCCAATTGGACAAAACAATTGATACTTTGAAGAATAGCGATGGTCCTATGATGTGGAAAGAATTTTTTGAAAAATAGATCTGTGAGTTGGTCCCAAGTGTTGATTGATTGTGGTCTCAAACCGTAAAACCATGTTTTGGCCCTTTCCTTTAGAGAAAATGTAAACAAACGCAATTTCAGAGAGTCTTCGGACATATGATCAGGTTACATAGTCCGAAAAATTTGTTCAAACTCTCTTACATGAGTATAGGGGTTCTCAGAATCGAACCCTCGAAATAAAGGAAGTATTTGTATCATGCTTGCATTTATTTTAAAAGGGTTATTGGTTTGAGGTAAGACAATACATGATAATGGAATTGTTATTATGGGATACATGTATTCATGGAGAGCACGAGGTTGGCCCATATTGAAAAGACACAAAGCCCACTATTTGGTTTTAATGGGTTTTCAAAAATTTGGTTTTTTATGGGAAAAGAAAACACTTTGGTTTATTGGGTTTTGAAAACTTTGGTTTTAGACTTTGAAGACAAAGCCCATTTGGGAGCTTTTGGTTTTGATGGGAGCAAATTTGGTTTTAAAGAGGTAGAAAAATTTGGTTTTTAATTGGGAGCAAAAATTTTGGTTTTAGTATTGGGAGCAAGAATTTTGGTTTTAGTGTTAGGAGCAAGCCCACATTGGTGGGAGAAATTGCTTTGCCAAGGGAAGGTGAACTAAGCCCACAATGTGTATGCAAACTGAAGCCCAATGTAGCTTTTGAAATAGCCCAACTGTTGCTTGTTTGGTCTGAGGCCCAGTTGGGCTTTCAAAAGTTCAGTTTTTCTAATTTAAAACTACAGGCCCAAATCAATCTAACACCACAAGCCCACAAGAAATTAAACAAACAAGCCCACAAGTAATTAAGATTACAAGCCCAAAGAAAATATAAGCCCAAATGTTGGGTTTAATATTACAAGCCCACAAGAAAAATGGAAGCCCATAGTTTGGGTTCTCTTAATGGATTTAGGCTTACTTGCTTAAGCACAGCCCAGCTGTTCAGTTTGGTTGCAAAAGCCCAGTTGGGCTTTGGATCATCCTAAGCTTTTGTTGAAGCCCAGTTGGGCTTGGCTTATGAATGGCAGCAGCACCACTTCAGGCCTAGCAGCAGGAGCAGATCAGCAGCAGCAGCAACAGCACAACAGCAGGCTTTGGGTCAGGTCACACAGCAACAGGTGCAGAAGGCAGCAACAGGGAAAGTAATAGCCTCAGTTCCACCAGTTCACCAGCAACAGCAGGGGCAGTGCAAGCAGCAGCAGCACCAGGTTCAAGGCAGAACCAGCAACAAAGGTGCAAATGGGCTAAGAAGTTCACAGCAGCGCACTAAAGCAACAAGCAAGAAGATGCTCTGATGCTGTGCAAGAACAACAAGCAAACAAATAGATGAAGATGCAAACAGCAAGAATGCACTATAAACAGCAAATGATGCAAGTGCAGCTGCAAGCTAAGAGCAGCAGCAAGCAAATGAGCAAGGAAAGAAAAACAACATATGCGCCGCAACCGAGTCCCCGGCAGCGGCGCCAAAAACTTGGTGGGATTCTAAAAGTCCTACAAATGATAACCACAAGTGCACGGTGTCGAAAGTGGCAAATGTGCAAGTACGGGTCGATCCACAGGGACAAGGGGGAGCAAATGTTGTTTTCTAGCTTCTCTAGCTGCTTCCTAAGCTAACATGGAGCTGAATGGACTGAGGTATGAGAGCTGAATGGGGGCAGTGAACAGTGAGTGAAACAAGTAAAGATTGTGGTGTTAAGACACCACTGTGAGCATGAGGGGAAACAAACAGTGAGCAATGAAGGTAAAATGAATGAAAGAAAACAGAAAAAAAGCAAAACAGTTGAAGATGGAAGTGTATGAAGATGGATGAGAATTCTCTTTCACCTAGCTAGTTCACCTAGGTTAACCTTGTCATGTGTCTAGTTAACTACCTAAAGTCCTTGGATTAACCCCTAGCATTGCCTATCTGATTAAAGCATAGGCAATCACAGGTCACTTAGGGTCTAGGTCTCTAACTAATATGGCTTTGTTAATCCCTCAGACTATCACTGACTCCTAGCATTAATGGTCTGTTTAAAGCACCACTAATCACAAGCCAGTGAACCCTTGGAAAGTCACTAACCTAACTGTTTCGAGCTCAACAGGGACTAACTCAAATGGCTAACCATTTGTCTCAAGGGTCTTCTCACCCTAGTGATGGATTAGAACATGCTGGAGTTAGGAGCTTTCATGTTGTCAAGCATTCAGACTCAAAACAAGGACATATAAGTAAACAGGGGAATTACAGGACTAACAGTAGAAGATTCACAAGACAACAAACAATTGAACATTCACACAACAAACATTAATAGTGGATAAGAAGAAGATATGCATTGGATTGAAAAATGAAATTAACCCAATTAGGGGGAACTAGGATGACCCAAGAACAGTTTAAACATTCTACATCAGTTTCTATTTATAGCTTACATCAAATCCCTAATTTCTAAACCCTAAAATTTGGGGATTTTCAATTTCTCTCACCCATTTGCGAATTCAGCTAGACCCATGCCCTGTTGTTGTTCCCTCTGCTCCTCCTCAGCTTGAACTGCTCCCAATTGCGTCTACTAATGCCCTAGCTTTTCTCTTTCTTATCTGTAGCACCTAGGGTTGATGCTAAGAACAAGAAAGGGAAATACTAGGGAGCTGGATGATGGTGATGGCTCTGATTTGGTCGAGAGAATGGAGATGGTGAAGCTCGAGGTGGTGATGGAAGAGATGGTGGTGGCAGTGGATTTGCAGGCGGTATGGTGGTGGAGAAGAAGTTTTGGGGAAAGAAAACGATTTGGGAAGAAGAGAGAAATGGTTTGGGTCGATGGATTTGGAGATGCGGTGTGAGGCGGGCTCATCAAAGTTTGATGTCAGCGACTGAAAAGCGACGGATCAACAAACTAGATGGAATCGAACGACATCAAGGATACGGGATTAAGCGACCGTTGGATTGCGAGATACAACGAAGCTAACGACTCCAGATGGGGTTAGGTACTATGGTGTTTGACAGGAGCTTCGGATTTTGATGCACAATGATGAGGTGGCCGTTGGATGATGAGATGGATCCAATCTGACGACTCTCATGGAAATGGGTATGGATAATGGAAATGGATTTGGGTAAGGGTTTTGGGCCTTGGGTATGCCAAGCCCATATCTTCTTTAAGAACAATTCTTCCTCTTCAAGCCCACTTCTAATTGATTCGGCTCTTGCAAACATCATTCTTCGCTGCCTTTCTGCGGGAGTCTTTGCCGTTTCTTTGCTCTTTTTGCTCCATGAGTTAACCAGGCTTTATTTAGTACCTAAAAATGCAAAATTAATTAAGAAAAGTATTTATTCTTGAAAACAACGAAAATACAGATATGGGATAAAATGTAGAATTAATGCACAAAGGATGAGTTAAATGCCAAGAAAAATATATAGAAATATGCACTTTTTAGCACTCATCAACTATCACGAGATGGACGGCTCCTAGACAGCTTGCTCTTCTAGTATAGAGCGATAACGTCTTCAGGAACAAACAACGAGCTTACCCTGACTATATAAAGGATATGACTTACCGACAAGCTCATATCGGGATAATTAATGCTCCTAGACAGCTTGCTCTGCTAGTATAGAGCCACAAAGTTAATTATTCCTAATTACAATTGATCATATTCCATGGTCGAATCCACGACTGGTCCCATGGAATGGCAACAACAATTGCTCATATTCCATGGTCGAATCCACGACTGGTCCGATGGAATGACAATAACAATTGCTCATATTCCACGGTCGAATCTGCGACTCGTCCCACGGAATGGCAATAACAATTGTTCTGATTATATAATCGAATCCACGGCTTGATCTCATAGAATAGAAATAACTATATTATCTCATTACTCCGATTTCATGATCGAATCCACAACTGGTCTCATAAATGGTAATAGATAAATCTTAATTACTATGATTCTATGGTTCAATCTATGATCCCATGGAATGGTAATGCTCACTTTATTATTCTGAATTCGTAGTCGAATCCTCAGCTGATCCTATGAATTAATAATAAACATCTTATTGCTCAGTTTTGTGAATTATTCTCCACCGAATTCCACAATTAGTAATAAATAATCAACAACCGTGCGTCTGAGCTACCTCTAAGTAAGCCCCGATTCAAATGGTGAAGGTGTATTCAACGACGATACACTAACAGTCACCGCACGAACGAGTATTTCAAAAATACAACGAAACGATGAACCTATGCAAAATAGAGAAGAAAATAATAAATAATTAAAAATATTGACCAGGGTGCTGGGAGCACGGACACACGACCTACCGACCGTGTCGCGGTCAATCCCACGCCAGTTTTATATTTTTAATGCATTTTTATTATTTTTCATGATTTGATGAAAATTCTCTCATTTTATCAAATCTCCTTCGTTTCAAGGAAACTCCTCGGCTTCATGGTACTTCCATACATCCATAAAAAATAATATAAAATTAAGAAAAGGAGTGTGGGGCGTGACCATTGGCCAACCGGCCATGCCTTGGTCCCAACTTGCCCCACACCTCACGGTTCCTAATTATTTTATTATTATTATTATTTCTCTAATTTCATGAAAAAACTCCTTGATTTCATGGTATTTTTGCACAAATTCATCAAATAATAATAAAATAAAATAAATTATGAAAACTTGTGGGATCGGGCCTTGGCCGGACGGCCATGCCCTAGACGGTCCCACACGCCCCTTTGTTTTATTATTTTATTATTAGTTTTCCTTGAATTTATCAAATTCCTTGATTTCATGGTATTTCTCTCAAATTAGAAAAATTCCCTCAATTCATCAAAAATACATGAAAAATACACAAAAATTAGAGAAACTCGTGGGACCGGGCCCAAGCCGGCCGGCCATGCCTTCCACGATCCCACACGCCCTTGTTTTTATTATTTTAATATTTTTTGCTTCCATGAACTCATGAAAACTCCTTCAATTCATGGAAACTCCCTAGATTCATCAAATTTCTCAAAATTCATGAATTTTTCATAAAATCATCAAAATATTATAAAATTAAGGAAAAGACACCAAGGGACCGTGGTCACGAACGTCCGACCATGCCTTGACCATGGCGGTCCCACGCCTCTTCATTCCTTATTTTATAATTATTTTTCATCATCTCATGGTGTTTTCCTCAGTTTCGTCGAAACCCTAATTTTGACATATTTTCTCGAATAGATGCTCAATTGCACGCCAGAAAATATCAAAATTCTCATGACTGAGACGCAGACCCCTTGGGGACACGATCACGCTATCTTGACCGACCAATATTAGCTCTTTGACTCACGGAAGCCGGTCCCATCAATTTTCACAGTTTTGACCTAATTTGCACAATTGCTCGTATTAGGTCCAAAACTCTTCCAAACACTTTGGATTTTCATGAAATGATCGTCAGGCGGTCACATGACAACCCAGGGCCGGTTTCATGACTCCATGGTCGGTCCCTCGCCTCGTCATAATTAATTAGGTTTTCTCACCTAAGGCTCAGACGAGCATTTTCGAATAAATGATTAAACCAGCATTTGATCATTCTTTCACCAACAAATCGTCAACTCTTCAGGAGTTATTTGTATTTGTTCACGTGAGCATATGGACACTACATGGTTGATCCACTGTTCCATGTAGTCGCTCCCTCCGTCTTCCCATGGTTAAACTTATGACGAACCATGAATTGATTATGAATTGATCAAATTAGGGTTTCTGAATCCAAGGATCATCATCCCAGATTCCAACCCTAATAATTTCACGACGACCTCATGGTCATTAATTTTATTAATTATGCTCGGTTCAACGACCAGTATCCTAATTAATATTTTTGGTACGCTGCCAATAATTCATCAGATGAGCAACACATGCTCAGACGATCAAATATTTAACAATTCATCACATGAGCAACACTTGGTCAGATGATAAATATTTTCTCAAACCAAGGAATATTGGTTCAACAATCAATATTCAACGATCCATCGAATGAGCGATACTTTCTCACTTCATCGTAAGAACTATACCTCTGTCTCATGACATGTTCAATTCATGAGTTTCAGAACATCATGTTCAACTCAGCAACTACATGGACCCATCGTCCCATCAAACCACGAAGTCATCAATTGACTAACATACCACGAGACGTCAATCGTGTCACTTGGGGGGATATCACATAGGGTTTTGGTCTGGCAGTCTATGGCACGTGTGTTCAAACACACGATGGAATGTGAGCAAGTCGTGCAATCAGGAATTCACGAGGTAGTGGGTGGAAAATCGACCAAGTCTCCATACGTTGGGCAACTGGTTTCAAACACGATCTCCACTTACCCACTCCTTGATTCCATCAACTGTCACACTTCATGGAATCATGGTGTCTACAATTCCAGCAATATAAATAAGTCTCTGAATCATGATTGAATCATCAGTATCATCATTCTCACGTCTCATCGACAACACGAGATCATCAACTCATCAATTGAGCAACTACTCTCAATTGAGAAATTTCAATCATTCAGAGCTTATCATATTCAGAATTCATACACCCACAATCTTTGATTACCATTGATTCTACACATTTCCCAGCTTCCCTCCTACAGATCAACCCATCCTCTCTTGTGACCGAATTTACTCTGGAACGACCATTGTCTTGATTTAGGCCGGAGTACCACAGATTGATCTCTCGAATCTAAAGCACCCCCTGTGCAGCGGTGCATCTGTGTGAGGTTTAATATTTCGCTCGGTTCGAGGAGTCTCCTCCGTACGGTCGTCTCCTCAATTCCTTAAAAACCAGCAAATCGTTTTTCCCCATCTACACTCATGTAACTAGAGGTACCACAAAAAGAGATGCAGTTGAAGCAGTTAATGTGTATCTCTGTGAAGGAAAAGATAGCTCACTATGAACATATGTTGTCTCTAACAAGGAACACCTTGGGTGAACTAAAAAGAGAACTTAGTGAGTTAACTGATATTTCTGAAGATTTAGAGGAATTGAATGATCCCATAATCAATGGTTTATTCAATAATGAAAAGGAGTTCTCAGTAGATGCCCTTAGAAAGCTCTACGGTAACTAGGAAACTTCTTATGAGAATTTATTCTTGTGTTTTAAGAAGGATAACTAGGGTTTGGAATATCAATTATTGTGAGTACACATAGTTATTGCCAACGATTTTCATCTTGCAATGTTTTTAGATTTATTTATTTAAATTCTAAAGTTTATTTGGAAGATGATTTTGCAATATAAATTTTTTTTGGTTTTATATATTGCAACCTGTTATGGGATATGTGTGTTTGCGTCCGTGAACTGTGATTGTTCCATATTTTTCTCAAAAGTTAAATCTATCATATGTCTTTATTGATAAAAGATAGAATGAACTTTTGACAACAAAAGTTAAGCCTATTATGTCATTATGCAATTATTGATGAAGATATGATGAACTTATGTCTGCAAAGATTAAGTCTGTTATATGTATTTATGCAAATATTGATGAAAATAGAATGAATCTTTGAATATTTAGCAGCATTGGTCTTTCCTTGATCCACATCTTTGTGAAAATACTGTGCGGCTCTGTAAGTTCTCTTATTGAGCATTTCCAGTTAAATTAATCATGGGTTCTCTTGTCGTTAATTTAATCGAGTTTTCTGGATACAAATTCATGTTTCATGTGATTTGCTAATGTCAAAAGAAATCCTTCTTTTCTTGTAAAAGTAAGGTCGATCTTGTTGTTCTTTTGGGAATGACATTTTATGGGGGAGAGTTCTTAATTGAACTTGTGCTTAATTGCCAAATCTTTGTGGGGAGTGCGACTGTGGAATATTGTAGGAGTTTTCTTGTATCTTTATTTACTCCTTGATGAATGCATTTAGTTTCGACTATATGATTGCATCAAAACAAAGTTGATATGTTTTCTTTTGGTCATGAAGTGTCTCCATGATAATTTCATTAGGATCCCACTAGTTTTCGTACCTTTGCCAATTTATATTGACAAAAAGGGGGAGAATTAATGTGTACGTCACATTATTAATGTGTAGTTCACACTACAAATACATATGGTTTACGGATCATTATGTAAGGGGGATTGGTTTTCATGTGAGATGAAGTATTGACTAAGGGGGAGTGATACATATCACCATAGTATTGTTGTCAAATTTTTGATACAATTGGACTTTGATGATGTATAATGATACTATGACACTGTAAAACAATGATTGAGAGCAACTGTTTTCTTATTGTTATAGCTATGGATCTTCAACAACTACGATGCTGAGTTGAACACTCTCAGAATCACTGTAGTACTTGGAAGTGACAAAGATTTCGAGTAATATTGAAGAACCAAGGAAATCAAGCATTTGGATGAGAAGCTAGAAAGTTTAATTATTTTGTAATCCATATGTATTGATAGTTTTGTCACTAAAATTCACAAAGCGGGAGATTGTTGGAGCACTGCTCGGTCGAACTCGCAAGCGTTGCTATCTCAAGCTTGCTTGTCAAGTTTAGTTGTCAAAACTATAAGTCTTGATTTCTAGTACTTATAGCTAAGTCTCGGATTAGGATATAAAGTGTAGGTTAGCATTAGACTTCACGACGTTCATCGATTGAAGACGAAGAACTACTAAGGGGAGCTTGTGGAACTTCATCAACAAAAGGTATGTGGAGATTTGAACTCATCTATCACTCAAAAGTCTATCTACTCTATCTCCTACTTGAGACAAAAGTCGTATAGCTATATAGACTTACACATTTGATATTTCGATCAGAGTTTAACTCGCTTAGATATTTCTCGAAATATGTGTTGGTAAGCTTTCGCTTTAACCAAGTTCATCTTATATTCTTGACGAAATTCAAAAAATGATCATGTGAAAATCGCCTTGTAACATCTTACATGATTTGTGTGATACAGTCATTTGTTGTATACTCGGAATGTTTCGTATCGATCATTAGATAACTTGAAAATTGCTTTGAAACTCATGGTTTGTATGAGACAGCTATTGTCGTCTTCCAAGAATTTTTCAATGATTGAAATGGGAGTTTAGAATGATTAACCATGATTAGATATTAACACAGTATGCGTACTTGCATATGTGTAGTCCAAGACCGACAATCTGATATGCATGCCCGTATGCGTACTAGTTGGTCAGGTGAAGTCCGGGAGCTATAGTATGCATACCCGTATGTTGAAGTATTGGAACTTTAGTATGCATACCCGTACACGCACTGTATTCAACTAAGTTCGGATGTGAACGACAGTATGCGTACCCGTTTGCATATTGGCGAACACAGTCGAAGTCCGGCTACTTAAGTATGCGTACCTGTTTGCATACTTGAGTAGGTTATGTTCTGAAATCGGTTTGTTCATGAACTAATACATTTATATATTAAGGAATGCAATCTTTTGCAAACCGTGGCTATAATGTTCATGAATTTATTCGAGTGAATCAAAATTGATTTTGCTTATGTGTCTTGTATACTTCTATGAGAATATAAACAATTGAACAACTCTAGAACTAGTTCATTTGAGTCATTTGAACTAGTTATGGTTAAGATGAATATGGTTGATATGAAAGTATTCATATGGATAACTTCGGTTAACTATTGTTGATCCAAAAAAGGTGCACACGTTTAGGTACGGTTACTCATATCTAAATAAAGTCACTTTTCATTTGTGTGTAGCAAGCTATGTTCGATCTAACGATTGAAAAATATTAGCTTGAGTCTAATCAAGTTTTCATCTAATGGTGAATATTGAAGGCTTTGTTACCAAGGTAGCATTGATTGCAAACCCTGATTTGAAGACTATATAAGGGAGAACTCTAGCAACTGGGAAACCTAATCCCACACCTCTTGTGTGATACTAGTTGCGACTAGATTCGATTCTCCTTTAACCTTAGGTTTTTCCAAAACCCTGTAGGTTAACGACTTGAAGACTTCATTTGGATTGTGAAGCCAGACCCAACTATTTTCTATGTAGTTGCGTGATCTGGTCTTGCTGTTTTTTATCGTGATTGAGTACTACCTTCTCTAAGATTGGCTCAAACTTTAATCTCCGATAGGCAAGATAAAAAGTAGTCACAAAAATGTTCGTCTCATCGTTTGTGATTCCACAATATCTTGTTTCGCTATTATACGATTAAGATTATTGTGAGGTGATTGATAATTCTAGGTTGTTCTTCGGGAATATGAGTCTGGTATATAAATTGGTTCATGTTCACCTTGATTTATCAAAAGACGGAACAAAAACTCATAGGTATATCTGTGGGAGACAAATTTATCTACTCAATAGACTTTTCTGTGTGAGACAGATTGGTTTATCAAGTCTTCGACTTTGGGTCGTAGCAACTCTTAGTTGTGGGTGAGATCAGCTAAGGGAATCAAGTGCGTAGAGTCATGCTGAGATTCAGAGAAGTAAGGAGCGGAACTGTACCTTGATTAGTGTGAGATTGGTTAAAGCTCAACTACATTCCAGTCCTAAGTTAACTTGGAGTAGGCTAGTGTCTGTAGCGGCTTAATAAAGTATGGTGTTCAAATTAGGCCTAGGTCCCTGGGTTTTTCTGCATTTGCGGTTTCCTCGTTAACAAAATTTCTGGTGTCTGTGTTATTTGTTTTCCGCATTATATTTGTTTATATAATTGAAATATCACAGGTTGTGAGTAAGTTCAATAAATTGTGAATCCGACCTTTGGTTGTTGATTAAATTGATTGACACTTGGATATTGGTTTTTGATACCGTCCAAGTTATTTATTATATTCAATCGGGCTCGCAAATTCTTGTTTGATTGCAGATTGAATTGAGAAATTGAGATATAACTCTTTGATATACTTCTCTTCAGATTGAGTCTGACTGTCTAGTTGATTCTCTTGAAAGTATATTGGAGTTAGTCCATACAGATTGCTAAGAGAAATATTGGGTGTATTTGTTAGACGCCCTCTTTTTCACTAATATCTTTCAACCATTAGATCGAACTTATCTTGTTACACACAAATGAAATGTACCTTCATTTAGATATGAGTAACCGTACCTAAACGTATACACCTTGTTAGCTCAACAATAGTTGACCGAAGTTAGCCATATGAACACTTTCATGTCAACCTTATTCATCTTAACCACAAGTAGTTCAAATGACTCAAATGAAACTAGTTCTAGAGTTGTTCAATTGTTTATATTCTCATAGAAGTATACAAGATACAATTGAAACAAAATCGGTTTGATTCACTCGAATCGATTCATGAACATTATAGCCACAGTTTGCAAAATATTGCATTCCTTGTTATATTAATGTATTAGTTCATGAACAAAACGATTTTAGAACATAACTCACTCAAGTATGAAAACGGGTACGCATACTTAAGTAGCCGGACTTGGACTGTGTTCGACAGTACGCAAACGGGTACGCATATTGTCACCAACCAAACATCAGTTGAAATCAGTATTGTATGGGTACGCATACCAAAGTTCCCGGACTTCAACTGAGTTCGCCAGTACGCGTACGGGTACGCATACCAAGGCTCCCGGACTTCACCTGACCTGGCCAGTACGCATACAGGTATGCATACTACACCGGTCTTGGATCAACATATATGTAAGTATGCATACTATGTCTATAATCCAATTAAGATTAAGTGTTCGAAACTCTCATTTCAACCATTGAAACATTCTTGGAAGACGACAATAGCTATCTCACACAAACTATTAGCTTCAAAGCAATTTTCAAGTGATCGAATGATCAATACGAAACATTCTGAATCTACATAAAATGATTATCTCACACAAATCATATAATATGTTACCAGCATATTTTCACATGATCATCTTTTGACTTTCATCAAGAATATAAGATGAACTTGGTTAAAGCGAAAGCTTACCAACACATATTTCGAGAAAGATGTAAGTGAGTTAAACTCAGCTCGAGATATCAAATGTATATAAATCGAATACTATATAGTTATAAGACTTTTGTCTCAAGTAGGAGATAGAGTAGAAATAGACTTTCCGAGTGATAAATGAGTTTCAGTCTCCACATACCTTTTGTTGATGAAGTTCCCCAAGATCTCCTTAGTAGTTCTTCATCTTCAATTGATGAACACCGTGAAGTCTAAATCTCAACTACACAATTTATCCTAGTCCGAGACATAGTTATAAGTAGACTAGAAATCAAAACTTATAGTTTTGATCACTAAGCTTGACAAACAAGCTTGAGATAGCAACGCTTGCGAGTTCGACCGTGCAGTGATCTAACAATCTCCCCCTTTGTCAATTTTAGTGAAAAACTATCAATACATATGGATTACAAAATAAATAAAACTGTGTAGCTTCTCATCCAAATGCTTGATCTCTTTGGTTCTTCAACATTACTCGAAATCTTCGTCACTTCCAAGTACTCCAGTGATTCTGAACGTGTTCAACTCAGCATCATAGTTATTGAAGATCCGTAGCCATAACAATGAGAAAACAGTTGCTCTCAATCATTGTTATACAGTGTCATAGTATTATTACACAACATCAAAGTTCAATTGTATCACAACTTTGACAAAAATACTATGGTGATATTTATCACTCCCCCTTAGTCAGTACTTCATCTCATAATGAAAACCACTCCCCCTTACATAATGATCCTTAAACCATATGTATTTGTAGTGTGAACTACACATTAATTCTCCCCCTTTTTGTCAATATTGGAAAAGGTATGAAAACTATTGGGTTACTAATGAAATTTTCATAGAGATACTTCACGACCAAAAGAGAACATATCAACTTTGTTTAGATGCAATCTTATAGTCGAAACTAAAAGCATTCATCAAGGAGTTTATAAAGATACAAGAAAACTCCTACAATATTCTACAGCCGCACTCCACACAAAGATTTGGCAATTAAGCACAAGTTCAAATAAAAACTCTCCCCCATAAAATGTCATTCCCGAAAGAACAACAAGGGAGACCTTACTTTTGCAAGAAAATAAGGATTTCTTTTGACATAATCAAATCACATGAAACATGAATTTGTATCCAAAAAATCTCAATTGAATTAACCACAAAGAAACTGATTAATACAATTGGCCATGATCAAAAAATAAGAAAACTTACGGAGCAACACAGTATTTTCACAAAGATGTGGATCAGGGAAAGACCAATACTACGGAATATTCAAAGACTCATTCTCTTTTTCATCACAATTTTTCACAATGACATATAATAAACTTAATCTTTGGTGTCAAAAGTTCATTCTATATTTCATCAATATTTGCATAAAGACATATGATAGACTTAACTTTTGAGCATGTATGGACAATCATAGTTCACGGACGTAAACACACATATCCCATAACAATTTGCAATATATAAAACCAATGAAGATTAATACTACAAAACCATCTTCAAAATAACTTAGAATTTAAATAAATAAATCTAAAAACATTGCAAGATAAAAACCGTTGGCAATAGCTATGTGTACTCATAATAATTGCTATTCCAATCCCTAGTTATCCTTATTAAAACACAAGAATAAATTCTCATAAGAAGTTTCCTAGACATTGAGACCTCTTAAAAATTCTTTATCGTCCTAGAATTCCTTATCGTTAACAGCCATGGGAACATAAGGTTCATGAAGATAGGATTCAATTCCAACAAACCTTCTAGACTGATGCCGAACCAGGGCCTTCTGAATTTCGAGATTCCTCAAAACAATAGCCTTTATTTGCTGAATCTCCTTTCTTGTTTCCTTCAACTCTTCAAGAACACCAGAAAACTTCTGGAAATTTGAAGGAACAACACTTGGCTACCTCACATTCCTTCTTTTTCTTTTCAAAGTTTGATGCAAAGGAGATTCAACTTTTTCCTTCATGATTGATGGCTTAACAATCACATTAACATCTTTTCCATCAGAAGACATAATGCTTGGAGTCTCCATTCAAGTATGAGATTGTGGGAGGAAATCACAAATCAGACTCAACAAGCTATCTTGTGATAAAAAGAGTTTTTCAGAGAAGGAAAAAGGAATGTAGGGTTACAGAACCTTTATACAAAAGGAATTCACGTACGCACGATTCTGAACCCTAAAAATGGCAGAATTGTCGATTTTAACCCTCTTTTATTGATCAAACAGGGAAACCCTTTTCAATATAAGTTATATATAAAAGATGGAAGAATTCCAAACATGCGAAACCAAAAAAGAAAAAAAAAACTTTTCCTAAAGCCTGAAGTGTGCAAACTTTTGTCTCTTTGGAACCAGGCACATGAGACAAGATACACCAACAATACAATTAAGTTGTGCTGGGGTGAACAATAATATGTCCACCATACCCTTCTTGAACGGAATTCTTAAAGTCATGTTTAACAGACTGTTCAGACCGTATTCTTTTCTCTAGCGGTCTAGTCTTTTCTTTGGAAATTAACTTCTTCCGAGAAGACATGGATTTACATACCCTAGACGATTTATGAACTCGTTTGAGCTTGTTTGCTAATCGATTTGCTCTTTGTTGAAGTTTGTTGACATATCTTATCTTATGTTTGTACTTGAAGCATTTTGAGAGTTCATGACTCTTAAGAGTACAATAAGAACATGTTAACAAGGAGGATGGTTCAGACGCCATAGTTGTGCAACCTTCTAGACACATGGTGGAACCTGAAAATTCAGAAATAGAATTTCCAACAGACACAGAGAAATTCATTTTTTTCTTCCTGAATGGTTGGGGTTTCTTCCGAAAGAATATCAAGATTGATGTATGTATTGCTACAATTATCAAAATCAATATTTTCGCAGAGGAGTGCAACACTTGACTTTTTGTCTTCATTAGAATCATAGTGATCAGACATTTCATCAAGAGTTGCAGTAAGACCTTTGTTCCCAGTGTATTTTCTACGATTCGGACACTCATTTGCAAAATGACCAAATCCTTTACACTTAAAGCACTGTGGAATATCCTCGTCATCAGTATTATAAGTATCCCAATTTTTAGGAGGAACACGATTATGAGGTTTAACTGATGACCTAGGTTTATCTCTAGTGAACTGTTTACTTTTCTTCAAAAGAAGATCTCTAAACTGTCTTGTGATCGAAGAGACTGACTTGTCAAGATATTCATCTGATGAATCAGTCTCAGAAGGATCATCTTCAGATATGCCAACACTTTTAATTTTATCAAGTACTTTTGTGTTCTTTTGTGCTTTGAAAGCAATATCATATCCATATTTGGATGTATGATCATGATCAAAGATCTTTAACTTCCCAACCAAGGTGTTTCTGGAAAGAGTGTTAAGGTTATTTCCTTCAACGATGACATGCTTCTTAGAATCGTATTTGGCTGGTAAAGATCTGAGAATTTTCATCACAGTGTCATTTTCAGGAATAGTCTTACCCAATGCAAAAGATGCATTAACAATTTCAGACACTTTGTGATTAAACTCATCAAATGAATCTTCATCAGCCATATGAAGGTTTTCCCAATCAGAATTTAGGTTTTGAAACCTAACTTCCTTTTCAGATGTATTCCCTTCAAATACAGTTTCTAAGATATCTCAGGCTTTTTTAGACTTAATGCACGTAGACACATGGTGCTGAAGATCTGGGGTAATTGAAAAAGCGGGGGTCTAACAACACCACCCAATATTTCGATTTGCAATCTGTATGGACTAACTCCGAAATACTTTGCTAGAGAATCAACTAGACAATCATACTCAATCTAGATAAAAAGTATCTCAAGGAGTTATCATCTCAATCTATCGATTTGATCTTTACTCAAGCAAATAGAAATCTGCGAGTCTTTATCAAAGAGAGATAACTTGGACGGTACCAAAGACCAATGTCAAAGGATCAATCAATATCAATCAACAACTAAAGGTTGGATTTCCAATTGATGATCACGAACGCACAACCTGTATATTTCAATTATATAAAATATAATGCGGAAAAGAAATAATACATACACCAGAAATTTTGTTAACGAGGAAACCGCAAATGCATAAAAACTCCGGGACCTAATCCAGATTGAACACACACTGTATTAAGCCGCTATAGACACTAGCATACTACAAGCTAACTTCGTACTGGACCATAGTTGAACCCCAATCAGTCCCCTACCGATCCAAGGTACATTTGTACTCCTACGCCTCTGATCCCAGCAGGATACTGCGCAATTGATTCCCTTAGCTGATCTCACCCACAACCAAGAGTTGTTGTAACCCAAAATCACAGACTTGATAATAAACAGATCTGTCTTACACAGAAAAGTCTATAAAAGGATAAATATGTCTCCCAGAGATAAACCCTAGGTTTTGTTCCGTCTTTTGATATAAAATCAAGGTGAACAGGAACCAATTGATAATCCGGTCTTATATTCCCGAAGAACAACCTAGATTAATCAATCACCTCTCTACAATCCTTCCTGACTACACAAGCGGATTGTCGAGGAATCACAAACAATGAGACGAACATGTTTGTGACTTTTTTATCTTACCTATCGGAGAACTCTCACGATCTCAAGCCAATCAATCGATTGTACTCGTACGATAGAAGATGCAAGATCAGATCACACAACTACGATAAAGTAGTATCGGTCTGACTTCACAATCCCAATGAAGTCTTTAAGTCGTTAACATGATTTTAGAGAAGAAAATCAAAGGTTAATGGAGATCGACTCTAGCGGGCGCACTAGTAGCACACGTGTGGGGATTAGTTTTGCACAATGCTAGATGTCTCCTTTATATAGCCTTCAAATCAGGGTTTTGCCTTAGGTACAAAGCAATCCTTATTCACCGTTAGATGAAAACCTGATTTAGATTCAAGCTAATATTTCTCAACCGTTAGATCGAAAACTTAGCTTGTCACACACACTTGGGTAGACGTTTACTGGGTTCGTGAAAACTATGCCCAAACGTGTACATGTATGTTGGTTCAACATAATAACCCAAAAGGTTAACCATATGAGCATTTCATATTAACCTTGTTCTTCTTCACCATAACTAGTTCAATTAACTCAAATAAACTAGTTAAAGAGTTGTTCAATTGCTATGAGATCTTATGTAACTACACAAGACACAATTGAAACAAAGATGATTCGATTCGATTGAATCGGCTCATGAACATTATAGCCACGGTTTGCAAAAAACATTCCTTAGTAATTTAATGTTTCATGTTCAGAGCACATCTTTAGATCATAACCTCTTAAGTTCACAAACAAGTTCGTGGAGTTAAGTTAATCGGTTGAGTTTTCCAAACTCAGCAGAAATTCTCGAAAAGAGAACTTCCGCCAGTTCGCGGACTTAGCACACAAACGAGTTCTGGAAAATCCAGCAGAAATTCTCGGTCGAGAACTTCCTACAGTTCGCGGACTGGGTTCGCGGAATGGGTTCGCGGACTTGGTAAGCCAATTCCACAATCCTCCCGATTTATCTTGATCAACAAAGTTCGAAAACTTCGGTTCAAGGAATACATGGTTATGTAATATAAACTCTCATTTCAATCATTGAGACATTCTCAGAGGACGTTATGTAGTCGTTATTCACAGCCCGATTCACGTCAGAGTAATTCTCAAAGTGATTGAAACTTTTCATGACTTTAGTCACTAGGTGAAGATAAACTTGATCAAAGTGAAACGCTTTACCAACACACGATTTCGAGATAAAAGATAAGCAATGAATGCTCAGCTCGAAATGTCAAATGTGTATGATCTAGTCTATATAGCATACGACTTTTGTCTCATAAGAAGTAGGAGATAGAATAGATAGACTCTTGAGTGATAGATAAGTTCAAGTCTCCACATACCTTTTTGTTGATGAAGTTCCACGGTTCCCTGTATAGATCTTCGTCGTTGTATGATGAATCGCCATGAAGTCCTTGAGATCAACTACACTTTTTCTATCCTAGTCCGAGACTTAGCTATGTAGGCTAGAAATCAAGACTTATAGTTTTGATCACTAACATTGACAAACATGCTTGAGATAGCAACGCATGCGAGGTTGACCGAGCTATGCTCTAACAATCTCCCCCTTTGTCAATTTTAGTGACAAAACTATTAATACATATGGAATACAAAAAAGATAAACTTTAGTGGCTCCTATTCCATAGTCTAATCTTCAACGTTCCTTGAAATCTTCATCCTTCCAAGTACTCCAATGATCCCAAAGGTTGTAAGTTTAGCACCATCGTTGTTGAAGATCCGTAGCTATAACAATGAGAGAAATCGAGATTCTCGATCATTATTATATAGTGTCATAGTATTATTATATAACATCAAAGTCCAATCGTATCACGACTTTAACAATAATATTACAATGATCCGAAAACTGATAGACGCATTTATGTGTCTAATTTGTCCTCAATGTTTCGTATTGTTAGTACTCGATTTCGTACTTATTATGGTGTTTTTATGTTTGTTTAGGTGTTTTTGGAGAAGTACACTTATGTGGAAAAAGTTGCTCGAAAAGTGCTTTTCGGACACCCGGAGAAAAATTACTAAAGGCACCCTCACTTTGGATAAGGGGCACCTCAGTTGGTCACCTGCTATTCGCACCCGCGGTTTGGTTAGGGGGGGGGGTCATCTCCAACCTTTCAAATTCCAGTTTTGGCGGGAAATCTGGTTCTTCTTCAACAGAAATTAGGGTTCGGTTTTGGCGAAGATTCAAGGAGACTCAATCGCTGAAATTACATGGGAAGGCCTGTTTAAGCTTAACAGGCATGGTATGATCGCTGCTTTGGGTCACAATTGGCTGGAGATTTTAATTGAATATGTCAGGGCGTGTTTTTCTTTTGAAAACCCTATTATCTCTGTTTTGGATTTGAAGGATTTGTTGGAAGATTCAGGAGCTATTGTCTGTTGGATTGGGCCTGTTGCAGCTAAACAGGAATGGTAAGTCCATCAGAGTCGAGTGAACTAATCCTCAACATGAATTTGAAGTCAAATATGGACGTGTATATATTCCAAGAGATATTCTCGAGATTTCACTATCTTTGGAAGGTTAGAGTGTGGCTTGAGAGTATTTTACTTCATCTGAGGCGTGTAATAACGTGTTTGAAGTGTGTACACACAATTCAGCTGCGTGAAGAGTTAATTCAGGGAAGAAAATATTCCAGAAAATATTATTTTCACTGCCGAATATTTGGAGATCACTGTGAGTTATTACGGAGGATTTTCTTCACATGTTGGGTATATATAGGGTGCTGGGTATTCACAGCGGCGGGGGTCGAGAGTTGGAGGTCGGGAAGATAGCTCAGGAACAAGAAATCACGAGTTGATCAAACTATGTTTCCGCTGCTGATGATGATGAAGAACACCAAGAACACGAAGAACATACTCGCGGAGATAGTCGTTTATCAACAGTGATAACGACACAGAGGCGGGGGTCGTAGAAGCTTAACAGCGACTGCTGGCTTTAATCGTTTTATGTAACAATATTTTGCAACAATTAAAACGTTTCAAACACCCGATTTTTAATAGTTTTTATCCAATTCATCATTTGTAAACACTTTGAGCAATAATAATGATTTTTGAGCGTGTTTCCGACAACATGATGAGAGGCTAAATTCTCGCGTAACTAAGGAAATGGATGAAGCTATTCACACATGAATAATGGGTAACTATTTCATTTTCTCTAATATTTAATTATAATTCACTCAGTCACTGCTTTTGCAGAGTTCTTAAAAGTTTACATAATTTTCTTCATTAGTTGTGATTCAATTAGATAGGTTATGCTTTGTTTAGATAATCTATGCTTAGGGGATACAATTAATATTTGAGAATATGTTTGGTTATTTGTGAATTAAGATATAAAGGATTAAAAGTCTAATTAGAGTTATGAAATATTTGACATCATTCATTCATGTATAATAGTGGATTCTAGTGTCTTGGTTATTCCCAATATCTTGAAACCAAATTTTGAGTTAAGTTTTCTTTAATTTTTAAGTCTAAATTCATTTGCTTTCACTAGTCTGAACGAACCTTTTTACTACAACTCAATTGAAAAAACCCATCAAAAACCATATGTATTTATAGTGTGAACTACAATATTTCTCCCCTTTTTTTTCAATAAAATTGGCAAAGGTAGAAGAATGGTATCATAATGAAATTTCCACAAGAGACATTTCATGACCAAAAGAAAAATACATACCAACTTAATTTAGATGCAATCTAATATCCGAAGATAACAACATTCATCAAGGAGTTTTAAGATACAAGATAACCCCTATAGAATTCCACAGCCGCACTCCCCGCAAGATATTACCATTAAGCACAAGTTCAAAAGAACTCTCCCCCATTTGATGTCATTCCCGAAAGAACAACAAGAGCGACCTTAATTTCGAAAGAAAAGAAGGATTTTTAATTGGACACCAAAAACCATGGAAATGATTTTCTATATCCAAAACTCAACCAAATTATTCACAAGTAAACCCATGATTAATTTAACCGGAATACGCAACTAAATCAAACCATAAAAGTGATCAATTTAATTGATTGTGCTCAACATAAGAAAAATTCAAGGAGCTACGACTAAGATAACCACACGGAGATGACTACCTTAATCGTTCAAATACTCAACATAAGGAAAACCTTACGGAATATACGACTACATCAACCAATAGAACATAGTTAGTATAGCCGTTCATATACTCAACACAAGAACTTGTGGAATATATGAAAACTCAACTAGACTAATTACAAGAGAACCCATAATTAATCTAATTGGAATACAAACAACCAAACTAATCACGAAGGTAATCAATTTAATTGTCAAAAGTTTTGCTTGACAATAGAAGACTTTTGGAGCAAATAACTAAATAACCAACCAAGATGATTAATTTAGTTCATAATGCTCAACATATAGCATCTTATGGAACAACCAACAAAGCCAATAAGAATAATCGACTTAGTTGTGTCGTGCTCAACATAAGACACACAATGGAGCCTTTACAGTAATACAAAAAAATGGATCAAAGAAGATCAATACCGTGGAATACATACAAGGATCTATTCTATCTTTCCATCACTATATACATAATGACATAATAGACTTTATCCTTGTCACACAAAAGATTTTATCCTATTTTCCATCAAATAAATGACTGCATAGGCATAACTTTTCTATTTGTCAAAGTCCATTCGTCCTTTCATCAATACGAAAACCAATTCATGAACGACTTTACTTTTGACAACATATGGGACCTTCAAGTTCACAGATGCAAACAATACATATCCCATAAAAATATTGCAATATCACAAAATCATAAAGATTAATACTGCAATAACAATCTTTGCCCTTAGAAGGTAGAATCAATCTTTTTCGCACGGATTTATACCAATAGTGGTTACCAAAAGCGTATAAAAATATTTCCTTAACAAATAATAACATACAAAGTCATTGACGACTATGCACCATAGTTCACATGAGATGATTGTAAACACTCAAGAATATATAACAATGTGAATTACTACCCATTCTCGAACTTCCTTTTTTGTGATTCACCAACATCACTCTTGTAACAGCCACAAAATAGCTTATAATAGGATTTCTCCAATAATTCCAGTGCCCAAGTCCAAGAGAATAGAACAAGTGCAGCGAAACGGAGCAAACACTAAAAAACAAGAGACAGGACAAAGACCAATATTAACTCATCCCAATTAAACAATTCTCATCTCCATTTTGAAGGGAATTCAATAAGGAAGAGAATGCAACAAGAATGAGGTAAATACGAGTTCGGACGAAGAAGTTACGGCCAAAACAAGTTTACCGAGTATCGACGTCAAGTATGCATACGGGTTTGCGAACTTAAACCCCTGGATTTTGATTTTGAATGTTGTTATGCATACTTGGTATGTGTACCATGTAGTCCAAACATCCCGAACTATTATTTTAAAACCTAAACATTTAAGAACCTTAAACACAGATCAAGTTATGTAGAAATGAACGATAAGCAAGATTATTTTAAGTATTCTAAGCAAATAAAAGTACAAATCTTGCTCAAGTTTATAGACATACCTTTTTAGATGAATCCAATCGAATTCTACCGCCTTACAGAACATAATATGTGTGCCCCAATTCTTGTGCTTCCCTCACCGTATACAAAGGAGGGCATTCCTTGGTGAGGATGTACTTCCAACACAATCAAGTTGCGTTGGGGTGAACAAAGTCTTGCTCACCACAAGTGACCTTTGGATTATCATGAAAGAGATTACTTTTAGAACCTTTCACATCCAAATCCATCTTCCCAAAGAACTCTTTAAGTTCCAACATCATGAATATTGCTTTCTCCATAGTCATGGAATTTTCTGGGAGATCATTCCTTTTCACACTCAAACCATCATTGACTTTCTTTGGTATCCACTTTTGAGTGCGTTTAGGAACGACCGAAACCTTCTTCCCATTACTCTCTTCAAGATTTTCCGGAAGAGAATTGGATTGACTATTCTTTTGCAAGTTAGTCTTTCTCCAATTGGGAGCATCAGATCTTGTCTTCGTCTTTACGAAGTTATCCATTTGATAACCATTACGATTGTGAAAAGGCTTCGTATGACGTTTATAGGCAAATCTAGGATTATCACAACACTGATTCCTTTGCCTAAAGGTTGGACGTTTACAACCCGTCATGTCAAGAGTGTTAGCCTTAACATATGATCCCGGTTTAACAACTTCTTTTGACACCCAAACAAGTATATCATGAAGTTTTTCATTCCTTATACGAAAACGACATCTCCTTTCCAGGTGACCTTTGTTTCCACAATAATGACAATATAAGGAACGTTCTTAACCGGATTCATGTGTGTTGGTTTTGGAGGTTGATATATTTTGCTCTTTTAAACCTGAACTGCCGGAGAAGGTATTTCACTTTTGCCATCAGTGGAAACCTTTTGTTGAGAAGAATCACTAGCCTTGACAAATTTTACCTCTTTGCTAGTACTTGGAGCATCTATTCCCTTATAGCCCAATCCTCGTTTATCACGATGATTTTTACTTGCTCCTAGCATAGTGGTTAATTTGTTTGAACTAGTATTGAACTTTTTCAAGTCATCTTCCAACATCTTGATTTTATCAAGAGCATCAGCTAAATCATCCTCAAGGCGTTTTTCTCGAGTGAGATAAGCGCTTTATCTGTCGTCAAAACTTGTTTGTTGAGAGTTCAACCTTGCTTCAGATTCTTCAAGTTTCTCTTCCAAAAAAAAGTACTTTTGATAAAGATTATCACATTCAAGTGACTTCTTACGTAGGTTTCCCTCAGAATCCTTGAGGATCGATTCGCAAGAAAGATTCGAAAAATAAACACCTGCGTAACATCTTCTCAATTTCTTGTTTTCTCGATAGAGAGGAATCATAAGAGGTGAGACATGAGAAGTTGTAATCTTCTTCATTTTCCATGAATCCAAAAACTTAACATACTCTGAGACTTCCTCATCAACATCTCTATCAATATTTGAATCACCTTCATCAGAAAGTTCATCCAATTGTTCTTTTAGGAGAGTTTCCCAATCAACAGTTTTTACATCAAGAGAATGTTTGGATATTGACTTAGATGTGACAATTCTCTCAGGTGAATCCAAGCTTTTAGAATCATCTGGTAATTTCTGAACTGGTACGTTATTAGAGATACACTAGTCCATAATCAGATCGCTACAAACACAGACTTATAAGGTCTTTAACGTGTTTACCTGCTCTATAAAAGGATAAATATGTCTCCTACAGATAAACCCTAGGTTTTGTTCCTTCATTTTGATATAAAATCAAGGCGAACATGAACCAATTGATAATCCGGTCTTATATTCCCGAAGAACAGACTAGATTAATCAATCACCTCTCTACGATCCTTCCTGACTACACAAGCGGATTGTCGAGGAATCACAAACAGTGAGACGAATATATTTGTGACTTCTTTATCTTGCCTATCGGAGAACTCTCACGATCTCAATCCGATCAATCGATTTTACTCGTACGATAGTAGATGCAAGATCAGATCACACAACTACGATAAAGTAGTATCAGTCTGGCTTCACAATCCCAATGAAGTCTTTAAGTCGTTAACCTGATTTTAGAGAAGAAAATCAAAGGTTAATGGAGATCGACTCTAGCGGGCGCACTAGTAGCACACATACGTGTGGGGATTAGTTTTGCACAATGCTAGATGTCTCCTTTATATAGCCTTCAAATCAGGTTTTTTCCTTAGTTACAAAGCAATCCTTATTCACAGTTAGATGAAAACCTGATTTAGATTCAAGCTAATATTTCTCAACCGTTAGATTAAAAACTTAGCTTGTGACACACACTTGGGTAGACGTTTACTGGGTTCGTGAAAACTATGCCCAAACGTGTACGTGTATGTTGGTTCAACATAGTAACCAAAAAGGTTAACCATATGAGCATTTCATATTAACCTTGTTCAATTGACTCAAATGAACTAGTTAAAGAGTTGTTCAATTGCTATGATATCATATGTAACTACACAAGACACAATTGAAACAAAGATGATTCGATTCGATTGAATCGGCTCATGAACATTATAGCCACGGTTTGCATAAAGCATCCCTTAGTGATTTAATGTTTCATGTTCAGAGCACATCTTTAGATCATAACCTCTTAGGTTCACAAACAAGTTCGCAGACTTAAGTTAGTCGGTTGAGTTTTCCAAACTCAACAGAAATTATCGGAAAGAGAACTTCTGCCAGTTCGCGGACTTAGTACACAAACGAGTTTTGGAAAATCCAGCAGAAATTCTCGTTCGAGAACATCCGACAGTTTGCGGACTGGGTTCGCGGACTTGGCAAGCCAATTCTACAATCCTCCCGATTTCTCTTGATAAACAAAGTTCGAAAACTTTGGTTCAAGGAATACATGGTTATGTAATCTAAACTCTCATTTCAATCATTGAGACATTCTCAGAGGACGCTATGTAGCCGTTATTCACAGACTGATTCACGTCAGAGTAATTCTCAAAGTGATTGAAACTTTTCATGACTTTCGTCACTAGGTGAAGATAAACTTGATCAAAGCGAAACACTTTACCAACACACGATTTCGAGATAAAAGATAAGCAATGAATGCTCAGCTCGAAATGTCAAATGTGTATGATCTAGTCTATATAGCATATGACTTTTGTATCATAAGAAGTAGGAGATAGAAGAGATAGACTTTTGAGTGATAGATAATTTCAAGTATCCACATACCTTTTTGTTGATGAAGTTCCATGGTTCCTTGTATAGATATTCATCGTTGTATGATGAATCGCCATGATGTCCTTGAGCTCAAATACACTTTTCTATCCTAGTCCGAGACTTAGCTATGTAGGCTAGAAATCAAGACTTATAGTTTTGATCACTAACATTGACAAACATGCTTGAGATAGCAACGCATGCGAGGTTGACCGAGCTATGCTCTAACACTAATGGCATGGATGATAGCATTTAATCCGTCAGAATTTTGCTTTGTAGCAAGAATCTCGGCAGCATAATATTTACCAATATCCTTTGGAGCAGTTACATTGGCTTCTGTAACTTCCGGAGGATCATATACATTAATTACATAATCCCATGATTGAAAATCACACGCTTGAAGAAAGGCACGCATAACAATTTTCCACCGAAGGTAATTTGAGCCATGGAAGACTGGCGGTACGTTTATAGTGATAAAACTTCTGTCCACAGAGCCATATCGCTACAAACACAAACTTATGAGGTCTTGAACGTGTGTGCCTTCTCTGATACCAATTGAAAAAGCAGGGGGTCTAACAACCACACCCAGTATTTAGCTTAGCAATCTGTATGGATAAACTCCAATATACTTTCAAGAGAATCAACTAGACAGTTTGACTCAATCTTTAGAAAAGTACATCAAAGAGTTTATATCTCAATTTCTCAATTCAATCCGCAATCAAACAAATAGGAATTTGCGATCTCAATTGAATAAGAGAAATAACTTGTACGGTATCACAAACCAATACCCAAGTGTCAATCAATTTAATCAACAACCCAAAGGACGGATTCAAGAAATAATTGATCTTAGCGCACAACCTGTGATATTTCAATTATACAAACAAATATAACACGGAAAAGAAATAACACAGACACCAGAAATTTTGTTAAGGAGGAAACCGCAAATGCAGAAAAACCCCGGGACCTAGTCCAACTTTAAACACCACACTGTATGAAGACGCTACAAAAACTAGCCTACTACCAATGACCTTCGGACTGGAATGTAGTTGAGCCATAACTAATCTCACACTGATCAAGGTACAGTTGCGCTCCTTACGTCTTTGAACTCCAGCCATATGAACGCTTTCATATCAACCTTATTCATCTTAACCAAAACTAGTTCAAATGACTCAAATGAAACTAGTTTTAGAGTTGTTCGATTGTTTATATTCTCATAGAAGTATACAAGACACAATTGAAACAAAAACGGTTTGATTCACTCGAATCTTTCATGAACATTATAGCCACGATTTGCAAAAGATTGCATTCCTTATTATATTAATGTATTGGTTCATGACATAACCGATTTTAAAATATAACTCGCTCAAGTATGCAAACGGGTACGCATACTTGAGTAGCCAAACTTGGACTGTGTTCGACAGTAAGCAAACGGGTACGCATACTGTCACACATCCAAACATCAGTTGAAATCAGTACGCCTACGAGTACGCATACCAAGTTCCCGGACTTCAACTGAGTTCACCAGTACGCGTACAGGTACGCATACCAAGGCTCCCGGACTTCACCTGACCTCGCCAGTACGCATACGGGTATGCATACTACACTGGTCTTGGATCAACATATATGCAAGTACGCATACTATATCTATAATCCAATTAAGCTTAAGTGTTCTAAACTCCATTTCAATCATTGAAACATTTTTAGAAGACGACAATAGCTGTCTCACACAAACTATTAGCTTCAAATCAATTTCCAAGTGATCGAATGATCAATACTAAACATTCCAAGTCTACATCAAATGACTGTCTCACATAAATCATATAAGATGTTACCAGGAGATTTTCATATGATCATCTTTTGACTTTCCTCAAGAATATAAGATGAACTTGGTTAAAGCGAAAGCTTACCAACACATACTTCGAGAAATATGTAAGAGAGTTAAACACAGCTCGAAATATCAAATGTGTACAAATAGAATACTATATAGTTATACGACTTTTGTCTCAAGTAGGATATAGTGTAGAAATAGACTTTCCGAGTGATAGATGAGTTTCAGTCTCCACATACCTTTTGTTGATGAAGTTCCACAAGCTCTCCTTAGTAGTTCTTCGTCTTCAATTGATGAACGTCGTGAAGTCTAAAGCTCAACTACACAATGTATCCTAGTCCGAGACATAGCTATAAGTAGACTAGAAATCAGGACTTATAGTTTTGATCACTAAACTTGACAAACAAGCTTGAGATAACAACGCTTGCGAGTTCGACCGAGCAGTGCTCTAACAACCCAAATGAAGAATAAGAGATTCCGAATGCAATATGATGTTATTGCTAGAGCATTGCTCGGTCTAACTCACAAGTGTTGCTATCTCAAGCTTGTTGTCAAATTTAGTTGTCAAAACTATATCTTGATTTCTAGTCTACAATTAGTTAAGTCTCGGGTTAGGATAAAAGATGTAGTTGAGTATCGGACATCATTACGTTCTACCTTTTGAAGTCGAAGATCAATCGAAGCTATCAGACATATTTCTCAATACATTTTTGAGGATTTCCATGTCAAACTCTCTGATATTATCAATACATTTTTCTCTATAGGAAAGATATAATGTGTAAAATTCGAAGATCGTTTACTATCTAGATACGAATCTAAGAAATATACAATCATGGAAGGAAATGATCTTTATATGTTTTCTCGAAGATCTCTTGTTGGAAAGTTACAAATTATTTTTTATCATGAAACTCAATCTAACCAAATAAAAGGAATTGCTTTCAAAGTTGAAAGCAATTCAAGAGTTTTAAACAAGGAATAAAAGGTTGGTTGATGGATGAAACAAGTAACGTGATTGTTAAAGTATCAGATGATTATATTAATTCAACCACGTCCTTGATTAATATATAGTTTCGAGATCTCGTAATGAGTATAAATAAGATATTTGTAAAAGACACTCATCACTTTACTCGTCCTCGTGATTGGGTTTTTGCGAAAAATAAAAAGGATCAAGAGGAAGATGATGAATATCAACCACAATTCTCCATCGGCATATCTGGACTTTCCTTCAGAATCTTTAACCGCAATTGGGGTGTAGATGACTTCATGACGAGAAATCCCCACAGCTCTGAGAGTCTTGATGAGGTTAATGTTGAGATCTAAAGCGACATCAATTAGTGTTCTTCCAGACTCGACATTTTTGAGGTGAGCAGTGGTGAGAAGTCCCTAGTCGTATCATTTTTTCTTGTTCTCAATAATATTTTTTTGAGCATACTTGGGATACCTCTGAATTTCACTAGGAAAAGACAGACGCCTACCAGATACGACATGGTTGAGGGTAATAAATATGCGAGGGAAATGAATATGTCGTAACGTTTCCCCGTGGAGAAGTAAAGGAGTTCATACATATGTTTCATCATAAACTGGATTGTTCAATTGATGGGATGTCCAAAAGAGTAAAGCTCTCGCAAGAAGAGGATTCTTGTGGACACCTTCAGTCCCCAAATGTAATTTTTCTGATTTTTCCTTCTCTTTATAAATATGTGTCGTACATGCGGTAACTTGATGACACGATCTTGTATCTAGGCCTCCAACAATTTGCTCACCTCTTCCATGGGGACAAGGAAGTTTGGGATTATTGGAGATAGTGTTTTCTAGTCATTGTTATTGGTGCGGAGGCTTGGCTGGACCCTGGAGTGGAGTTTGTGACGCTTGTTGAGATGAAGATTTCTTCTTGACTCCACTGATGGCAATATCTATGGATGACTAGATATCGCATTGTTTATTGACCTGACGCTCACTTTTGCATGTATGTCCACTAATTTTCTCTCTGAGCAGTCTTGCTCTCTCCAACTGGGCATGTGCAGTTGATGCAGATCGTTTGGAAACCTCCTGGAGTTTAGAGAAGGTCCGGAAATAAAAAAAATTCAAAAAAGGTTTTGCAGACTGGCATCGTGCTCTCGTTATAAGTACCTCAATTGAAATACGATAAATTCGACGAGTCTTTTTTTGAGACTGAGGAAATTTAAATGAGTCTTCAAAAATAGCTAAGTTAAGTTGATAGATCATTTCTGGTTCTCGTTCAACATGCATGGGTGTATATTTCATCTTTATGACTGACATGAAAATCTTATGAGGAGAATCAACACAATATGCTAATCCAAAAATAATTTTTAGTAGTATTCCCCGTAGTGTGAACATATGTTGGCTCCTTCGATAACTGATCTGTAAAAACTCTTAAAATGGCGAACACCTTATTCTAGATCTTGATAATATCTGCTTGATTCATTATGATATCATCAGAATTTGTATTAGATCAACAAAATAGTGGTTTGGGTATCCATAGCCTCCAAAGGAATCACCCAGGCATAAAAAATTCTAGTAAAAGAAGGGACTCCACTGGTATTTGAAGGCATGGAGTTGAAATTGAACGCTTCTGAAACCTTCATAGAATCAAACTTCTTGAAAATTGAGCGATTAATTTTATAACCGTGAGGTTGATCTCCCACAGTGCTCAACAAGTATTTTTGGTGAAAAGCAATATACTGTAAAAGTACTTTGGGATAACAAAATCGTATAAGACGAGCCTAAATGAAGAAATGACCGTTCATGTGTTATTTCGGTAACTAAATGTGGCCATATATGATGGTTAATCTTAGGGCAAAGAAGCTGAAAGGGTTGAGAAATTACCATGTGATGAGTGTGGATTTGTTGGAATACAATGGGAATATCAGTATTGGAATATATGGGCAAGTTAGAATACGTACAAGATATGTGCACCAAAGAAGACCAAGTCAATAACAAATCTAGCTAGTAAATCTCTAGATATATTTCACCTAGTCAACATAGTTAGATTGTTCTAGGTTTACTTAGTGTTGTTTATCCTATTATTTGTATAAATAGGAATCACCCATGTACATGTAATCTGATCTCAGTAGTACTGATGATCAATACAATTCACCCCTAGAGGGTTTTATCAGTGGAGTTTGGTTAAGTGACCGAACCACTTTAATCTCTTGTCTCTTATTTGTCTCTGATCCTAACTCTTATCATAAATCTAATATGGTACAGAGCAGGAAAAGATCCAAATATCTTTTTCTGATCAATTGCTTCCGCATCTGATTTCTTTTTCCCTTCTCATTTCATTAAAAAAAAAAATCCCGAATATTACTTTTTATTTGGTGATTCTTGTGTTTTGAGTTGGTAGCACAACTAGTTGATCTAGTTTCTAATTTGGATACTGTCATTTGGTTTTCCAAATTCTCTTTCTCTTTGTTATGTCTTCAAAGCCCTGTAATGGCTATCCCAGCCGACTGATTTTGTTATTCAGTGCCTTGCTCATTAGCTTTGTCATTTGCTAATCAATCTAATTTTATTTTTTTGTTTTGATCTTTTATATCAAAGATTAATCCAATGTTATTTTATTCCAAAAGTAACTTCGATAATCTCTCCATTATTAAACAATCTCTTTGTTGTTCTCTCCAACTAATTTTGTTGGTCTCCATTATCTTTGCATCCATTATCTTTGCATATTCCGAATTTGGAGTACCCTACGGCAGTTTTTCTTTGTTCTCGTGTTATAAATGGTGGAGTACTCCCATTACAGACGATGTTTGCTAACCTTATTTTTTGGTGTGTCTCTGATGCATCAACAAATATCAAGTGGATTTTAGTACTATAGAAAATCCCGTTTGTGTTTAAAATGGAAAACCATGCATGTTGTTGTTTTGGAGCTTCCGTTTTTCAATCGTTCAATACCAACAAAGGGATTTGCTTATTTGGTTCGCTTGATAAAACAGATCAGGTAACAATTATTTTTAATTGTTTTCTTTCTTCTTCGTTGCTATTTTAGTGTGGATGATCAAATGTACATTCACAGGATTTTTTTTTTCTTTCTTGGTTCATGCTTGCCAAGAAGATCCAATTACATTTTATGTCAGTAATAATAATGGTTGAGTCTTGATTCTCAAGGAATACCATTTTGATGACATGAATATCCTTTCTCTGCTTCCAAACATATCTAGTTTTGGATTTTTATTCAAGATTGCAATATTCAATCTTTGTTATCCGTGAACAGTGATGTCAATATTGATTCTTTGATTCACTTACGTTTCAGATGTCAACACTTGCTTGACTGACTGTTTCGATGTTTCATCAAATCCCTCATTCCTCCAAAGGTTGGAGACGTTAAACATGTGGATTTTTGTTCACCGATTCCACATTTTCAATCATTTTCAGATCCAATGATATCATCTTGACTTTGTCAAGATAATCAATTTCAAATTGGTTCTTTCTCTTCTTGAATTTGGTAACATCTTTTTTTTTTACGATACCGTCTCATATTATGTTTTTAAGAGAACATAATTTCATACAGTGGATTAAACCTACTTCACTCATCTGAGTTTTTTTTTGGATGATATCATAAATCTAATATTCATTGTTGTTGGTTCATTTTGATAACCTTGCATCAGCAATATCTTTTCGTCCATGTTTGGATTTTTCAGATCAAATGTATCATTGTTTCTTTGGGTATTACTCCAAAGTTAATTTTGAGAACAGTTCTGTTTTTGTGTTCTTATCAATTAATATATGGACGACGAATTCAAATTTTCCAGCAAGTTTCTTGCTACTCCAGAAAACATCAAGTATGGTCGACTCCTTTTTATGATCGTGCGTTATTTATCCTAATCAATTTTCTAGTCTATTGATTTTCATGGACTTGATAAATTGCATTTTTATCCATTTCCATGGGCATGTTTGTTTCTCAAATCAATCCCATTCAATATATCATTTTTTATAACTCTTTTAAGTAACTACTATGGAGTTATGTTTATATCATCTGCATTCTCTATATCACAACATGGACAATGCTGAATGGTGGAGTTAAAGGCTTTTACCAAGATCAAGGTCCGTTAAGTCGAGTTTCATACACCAGTGGTACTGTGGCATCTCAAGTAACTACTCTATGAGTTCAAGTTATATGTTCAAGTAAGAGCGAGGAATCCACCGTCTGAAGACCGAATAGAGCAAGAGAAGAAGAATATAAAGTTTTTTTTTGCATCCATCTTCTTCAACGACAGTTCAAGTTTGCCACTTCGATTCTCTCCATGTCCAACTTGAGGGGGGTGTTGGAATATCTGGGCAAGTTAGAATACGTACAAGATACGTGCACCAAAGAAGACCAAGTCATAAAAAATCTAGCTAGTAAATCTCTAGATATATTTAACCTAGTCAACATAGTTAGATTGTTCTAGGTTTACTGAGTGTTGTTTATCCTATTATTTGTATAAATAGGAATCACCCATGTACATGTAATCTGATCTCAGTAGTACTGATGATCAATACAATTCACCCCTAGAGGGTTTTATCAGTGGACGTAGTCAAGTGACCGAACCACTTTAATCTCTTGTCTCTTATTTGTCTCTGATCCTAACTCTTATCATAAATCTAATATGGTACAGAGCAGGAAAGATCCAAATATCTTTTTCTGATCAATTGCTTTCGCATATGATTTCTTTTTCCCTTCTCATTTCATTAAAAAAAAAATTCCCGAATATTACTTTTTTGTTTGGTGATTCTTGTGTTTTGAGTTGGTAGCACAACTAGTTGATCTAGTTTCTAATTTGGATACTGTCATTTGGTTTTCCAAATTCTCTTTCTCTTTGTTATGTCTTCAAAGCCCTGTAATGGCTATACCCAGCCGACTGATTTTGGTATTCAGTGCCTTGCTCATTAGCTCTGTCATTTGCTAATCAATCTAATTTTATTTTTTTGTTTGATCTTTTATATCAAAGATTAATCCAATGTTATTTTATTCCAAAAGTAACTTCGATAATCTCTCCATCATTAAACATCTCTTGTTTGTTCTCTCCAACTAATTTTGTTGGTCTCCATTAGCTTTGCATATTCCGAATTTGGAGTATCCTACGGCTGTTTTTTTCTTTGTTCTCGTGTTTGTAAATGGTGGAGTACTCCCATTAAGACGATGTTTTCTAACCTTATTTTTTGGTGTGTCTCTGATGCATCAACAAATATCAAGTGGATTTTAGTACTATAGAAAATCCCGTTTTGTTTAAAATGGAAAACCATGCATGTTGTTGTTTTGGAGCTTCCGTTTTTCAATCGTTCAATACCAACAAAGGGATTTGCTTATTTGGTTCGCTTGATAAAACAGATCAGGTAACAATTATTTTTAATTGTTTTTTCTTTTCTTGCTTCTTGTGCTATTTTAGTGTGGATGATCAAATGTACATTCACAGGATTTTTTTTTTCTTTCTTGGTTCATGCTTGCCAAGAAGATCCAATTACATTTTATGTCAGTAATAATAATGGTTGAGTCTTGATTCTCAAGGAATACCATTTTGATGACATGAATACCTTCCTTTCTCGCCTTCCAAACATATCTAGTTTTGGATTTTTATTCAAGATTGCAATATTCAATCTTTGTTATCCGTGAACAGTGATGTCAATATTGATTCTTTGATTCACTTACGTTTCAGATGTCAACACTTGCTTGACTTGACTGTTTCATCCAATCCCTCATTCCTCCAAAGGTTGGAGAGTTAAACATGTGGATTTTTGTTCACCGATTCCACATTTTCAATCATTTTCAGATCCAATGATATCATCTTGACTTTGTCAAGATAATCAATTTCAAATTGGTTCTTTCTCTTCTTGAATTTGGTAACATCTTTTTTTTTACGATACCGTCTCATATTATGTTTTTAAGAGAACATAAATTTCATACAGTGGATTAAACCTACTTCACTCATCTGAGTTTTTTTTGGATGATATCATAAATCTAATATTCATTGTTGTTGGTTCATTTTGATAACCTTGCATCAGCAATATCTTTTTCGTCCATGTTTTGGATTTTTCAGATCAAATGTATCATTGTTTCTTTGGGTATTACTCCAAAGTTAATTTTGAGAACAGTTCTGTTTTGTGTTCTTATCAATTTAATATATGGACGACGAATTCAAATTTTCCAGCAAGGTTTCTTGCTACTCCAGAAAACATCAAGTATGGTCGACTCCTTTATATGATCGTGCGTTATTTATCCTAATCAATTTCTAGTCTATTGATTTTCATGGACTTGATAAATTGCATTTTTATCCATTTCCATGGGCATGTTTGTTTCTCAAATCAATCCCATTCAATATATCATTTTTTATAACTCTTTTAAGTAACTACTATGGAGTTATGTTTATATCATCTGCATTCTCTATATCACAACATCTGGACAATGCTGAATGGTGGAGTTAAAGGCTTTTACCAAGATCAAGGTCCGTTAAGTCGAGTTTTCATACACCGTGGTACTGTGGCATCTCAAGTAACTACTCTATGATGTTCAAGTAAAGAGCGAGGAATCCACCGTCTGAAGACCGAATAGAGCAAGAGAAGAAGAATATAAAGTTTTTTTTGCATCCATCTTCTTCAACGACAGTTCAAGTTTGCCACTTCGATTCTCTCCATGTCCAACTTGAGGGGGGTGTTGGAATATCTGGGCAAGTTAGAATACGTACAAGATACTGCACCAAAGAAGACCAAGTCAATAAAAATCTAGCTAGTAAATCTCTAGATATATTTAACCTAGTCAACATAGTTAGATTGTTCTAGGTTTACTGAGTGTTGTTTATCCTATTATTTGTATAAATAGGAATCACCCATGTACATGTAATCTGATCTCAGTAGTACTGATGATCAATACAATTCACCCCTAGAGGGTTTTATCAGTGGAGTAGTCAAGTGACCGAACCACTTTAATCTCTTGTCTCTTATTTGTCTCTGATCCTAACTCTTATCATAAATCTAATATGGTACAGAGCAGGAAAAGATCCAAATATCTTTTTCTGATCAATTGCTTTCGCATATGATTTCTTTTTCCCTTCTCATTTCATTAAAAAAAAATTCCGAATATTACTTTTTGTTTGGTGATTCTTGTGTTTTGAGTTGGTAGCACAACTAGTTGATCTAGTTTCTAATTTGGATACTGTCATTTGGTTTTCCAAATTCTCTTTCTCTTTGTTATGTCTTCAAAGCATGTAATGGCTACCCAGCCGACTGATTTGGTTATTCAGTGCCTTGCTCATTAGCTCTGTCATTTGCTAATCAATCTAATTTTATTTTTTTGTTTTGATCTTTTATATCAAAGATTAATCCAATGTTATTTTATTCCAAAAGTAACTTCGATAATCTCTCCATCATTAAACAATCTCTTTGTTGCTCTCCAACTAATTTTGTTGGTCTCCATTAGCTTTGCATATTCCGAATTTGGAGTATCCTACGGCTGTTTTTCTTTGTTCTCGTGTTGTAAATGGTGGAGTACTCCCATTACAGACGATGTTTGCTAACCTTATTTTTTGGTGTGTCTCTGATGCATCAACAAATATCAAGTGGATTTTAGTACTATAGAAAATCCCGTTTGTGTTTAAAATGGAAAACCATGCATGTTGTTGTTTTGGAGCTTCCGTTTTTCAATCGTTCAATACCAACAAAGGGATTTGCTTATTTGGTTCGCTTGATAAAACAGATCAGGTAACAATTATTTTTAATTGTTTTCTTTCTTCTTCGTTGCTATTTTAGTGTGGATGATCAAATGTACATTCACAGGATTTTTTTTTTCTTTCTTGGTTCATGCTTGCCAAGAAGATCCAATTACATTTTATGTCAGTAATAATAATGGTTGAGTCTTGATTCTCAAGGAATACCATTTTGATGACATGAATATCCTTTCTCGCCTTCCAAACATATCTAGTTTTGGATTTTTATTCAAGATTGCAATATTCAATCTTTGTTATCCGTGAACAGTGATGTCAATATTGATTCTTTGATTCACTTACGTTTCAGATGTCAACACTTGCTTGACTTGACTGTTTCATCCAATCCCTCATTCCTCCAAAGGTTGGAGATGTTAAACATGTGGATTTTTGTTCACCGATTCCACATTTTCAATCATTTTCAGATCCAATGATATCATCTTGACTTTGTCAAGATAATCAATTTCAAATTGGTTCTTTCTCTTCTTGAATTTGGTAACATCTTTTTTTTTACGATACCGTCTCATATTATGTTTTTAAGAGAACATAAATTTCATACAGTGGATTAAACCTACTTCACTCATCTGAGTTTTTTTTGGATGATATCATAAATCTAATATTCATTGTTGTTGGTTCATTTTGATAACCTTGCATCAGCAATATCTTTTTCGTCCATGTTTTGATTTTCAGATCAAATGTATCATGTTTCTTTTGGGTATTACTCCAAAGTTAATTTGAGAACAGTTTGTTTTGTGTTCTTATCAATTTAATATATGGACGACGAATTCAAATTTTCCAGCAAGTTTCTTGCTACTCCAGAAAACTCAAGTATGGTCGACTCCTTTTATATGATCGTGCGTTATTTATCCTAATCAATTTTCTAGTCATTGATTTTCATGGACTTGATAAATTGCATTTTTACCATTTCCATGGGCATGTTTGTTTCTCAAATAATCCATTCAATATATCATTTTTTTATAACTCTTTAAGTACTACTATGGAGTTATGTTTATATCATCTGCATTCTCTATATCACAACATCTGGACAATGCTGAATGGTGGAGTTAAAGGCTTTTACCAAGATCAAGGTCCGTTAAGTCGAGTTTTCATACACCGGTGGTACTGTGGCATCTCAAGTAACTACTCTATGATGTTCAAGTAAAGAGCGAGGAATCCACCGTCTGAAGACCGAATAGAGCAAGAGAAAAGAATATAAAGTTTTTTTTTGCATCCATCTTCTTCAAGACAGTTCAAGTTTCCACTTCGATTCTCTCCATGTCCAACTTGAGGGGGGTGTTGGAATATCTGGGCAAGTTAGAATACGTACAAGATACGTGCACCAAAGAAGACCAAGTCAATAAAAAATCTAGCTAGTAAATCTCTAGATATATTTAACCTAGTCAACATAGGTTAGATTGTCTAGGTTTCTGAGTGGTTGTTTACCTATTATTTGTATAATAGGAATCACCCATGTACATGTAATCTGATCTCAGTAGTACTGATGATCAATACAATTCACCCCTAGAGGGTTTTATCAGTGGACGTAGGTCAAGTGACCGAACCACTTTAATCTCTTGTCTCTTATTTCTCTGATCTAACTCTTATCATAAATCTAATATGGTACAGAGCAGGAAAAGATCCAAATATCTTTTTCTGATCATTGCTTTCGCATATGATTCTTTTTCCCTCTCATTTCATTAAAAAAAAATTCTCGAATATTACTTTTTGTTTGGTGATTCTTGTGTTTTGAGTTGGTAGCACAACTAGTTGATCTAGTTTCTAATTTGGATACTGTCATTTGGTTTTCCAAATTCTCTTTCTCTTTGTTATGTCTTCAAAGCCATGTAATGGCTACCCCAGCCGACTGATTTGGTTATTCAGTGCCTTGCTCATTAGCTCTGTCATTTGCTAATCATCTAATTTTATTTTTTTGTTTTGATCTTTTATATCAAAGATAATCCAATGTTATTTTATTCCAAAAGTAACTTCGATAATCTCTCCATCATTAAACAATCTCTTGTTGTTCTCCCTAATCTAATTTGTTGGTCTCCATTAGCTTTGCATATTCCGAATTTGGAGTATCCTACGGCTGTTTTTCTTTGTTCTCGTGTTGTAAATGGTGGAGTACTCCCATTACAGACGATGTTTTCTAACCTTATTTTTTGGTGTGTCTCTGATGCATCAACAAATATCAAGTGGATTTTAGTACTATAGAAAATCCCGTTTGTGTTTAAAATGGAAAACCATGCATGTTGTTGTTTTGGAGCTTCCGTTTTTCAATCGTTCAATACCAACAAAGGGATTTGCTTATTTGGTTCGCTTGATAAAACAGATCAGGTAACAATTATTTTTAATTGTTTTCTTTCTTCTTCGTTGCTATTTTAGTGTGGATGATCAAATGTACATTCACAGGATTTTTTTTTTCTTTCTTGGTTCATGCTTGCCAAGAAGATCCAATTACATTTTATGTCAGTAATAATAATGGTTGAGTCTTGATTCTCAAGGAATACCATTTTGATGACATGAATATCCTTTCTCGCCTTCCAAACATATCTAGTTTTGGATTTTTATTCAAGATTGCAATATTCAATCTTTGTTATCCGTGAACAGTGATGTCAATATTGATTCTTTGATTCACTTACGTTTCAGATGTCAACACTTGCTTGACTTGACTGTTTCATCAAATCCCTCATTCCTCCAAAGGTTGGAGACGTTAAACATGTGGATTTTTGTTCACCGATTCCACATTTTCAATCATTTTCAGATCCAATGATATCATCTTGACTTTGTCAAGATAATCAATTTCAAATTGGTTCTTTCTCTTCTTGAATTTGGTAACATCTTTTTTTTTTACGATACCGTCTCATATTATGTTTTTAAGAGAACATAAATTTCATACAGTGGATTAAACCTACTTCACTCATCTGAGTTTTTTTTTGGATGATATCATAAATCTAATATTCATTGTTGTTGGTTCATTTTGATAACCTTGCATCAGCAATATCTTTTTCGTCCATGTTTTGGATTTTTCAGATCAAATGTATCATTGTTTCTTTGGGTATTACTCCAAAGTTAATTTTGAGAACAGTTCTGTTTTGTGTTCTTATCAATTTAATATATGGACGACGAATTCAAATTTTCCAGCAAGTTTCTTGCTACTCCAGAAAACATCAAGTATGGTCGACTCCTTTTATATGATCGTGCGTTATTTATCCTAATCAATTTTCTAGTCTATTGATTTTCATGGACTTGATAAATTGCATTTTTATCCATTTCCATGGGCATGTTTGTTTCTCAAATCAATCCCATTCAATATATCATTTTTTTATAACTCTTTTAAGTAACTACTATGGAGTTATGTTTATATCATCTGCATTCTCTATATCACAACATCTGGACAATGCTGAATGGTGGAGTTAAAGGCTTTTACCAAGATCAAGGTCCGTTAAGTCGAGTTTTCATACACCAGTGGTACTGTGGCATCTCAAGTAACTACTCTATGATGTTCAAGTTATAATGTTCAAGTAAAGAGCGAGGAATCCACCGTCTGAAGACCGAATAGAGCAAGAGAAGAAGAATATAAAGTTTTTTTTGCATCCATCTTCTTCAACGACAGTTCAAGTTTGCCACTTCGATTCTCTCCATGTCCAACTTGAGGGGGGTGTTGGAATATCTGGGCAAGTTAGAATACGTACAAGATACGTGCACCAAAGAAGACCAAGTCAATAAAAAATCTAGCTAGTAAATCTCTAGATATATTTAACCTAGTCAACATAGTTAGATTGTTCTAGGTTTACTGAGTGTTGTTTATCCTATTATTTGTATAAATAGGAATCACCCATGTACATGTAATCTGATCTCAGTAGTACTGATGATCAATACAATTCACCCCTAGAGGGTTTTATCAGTGGACGTAGGTCAAGTGACCGAACCACTTTAATCTCTTGTCTCTTATTTGTCTCTGATCCTAACTCTTATCATAAATCTAATATGGTACAGAGCAGGAAAAGATCCAAATATCTTTTTCTGATCAATTGCTTTCGCATATGATTTCTTTTTCCCTTCTCATTTCATTAAAAAAAAATTCCCGAATATTACTTTTTGTTTGGTGATTCTTGTGTTTTGAGTTGGTAGCACAACTAGTTGATCTAGTTTCTAATTTGGATACTGTCATTTGGTTTTCCAAATTCTCTTTCTCTTTGTTATGTCTTCAAAGCCCTGTAATGGCTACCCCAGCCGACTGATTTGGCTATTCAGTGCCTTGCTCATTAGCTCTGTCATTTGCTAATCAATCTAATTTTATTTTTTTGTTTTGATCTTTTATATCAAAGATTAATCCAATGTTATTTTATTCCAAAAGTAACTTCGATAATCTCTCCATCATTAAACAATCTCTTTGTTGTTCTCTCCAACTAATTTTGTTGGTCTCCATTAGCTTTGCATATTCCGAATTTGGAGTATCCTACGGCTGTTTTTCTTTGTTCTCGTGTTGTAAATGGTGGAGTACTCCCATTACAGAAGATGTTTTCTAACCTTATTTTTTGGTGTGTCTCTGATGCATCAACAAATATCAAGTGGATTTTAGTACTATAGAAAATCCCGTTTGTGTTTAAAATGGAAAACCATGCATGTTGTTGTTTTGGAGCTTCCGTTTTTCAATCGTTCAATACCAACAAAGGGATTTGCTTATTTGGTTCGCTTGATAAAACAGATCAGGTAACAATTATTTTTAATTGTTTTCTTTCTTCTTCGTTGCTATTTTAGTGTGGATGATCAAATGTACATTCACAGGATTTTTTTTTTCTTTCTTGGTTCATGCTTGCCAAGAAGATCCAATTACATTTTATGTCAGTAATAATAATGGTTGAGTCTTGATTCTCAAGGAATACCATTTTGATGACATGAATATCCTTTCTCGCCTTCCAAACATATCTAGTTTTGGATTTTTATTCAAGATTGCAATATTCAATCTTTGTTATCCGTGAACAGTGATGTCAATATTGATTCTTTGATTCACTTACGTTTCAGATGTCAACACTTGCTTGACTTGACTGTTTCATCCAATCCCTCATTCCTCCAAAGGTTGGAGATGTTAAACATGTGGATTTTTGTTCACCGATTCCACATTTTCAATCATTTTCAGATCCAATGATATCATCTTGACTTTGTCAAGATAATCAATTTCAAATTGGTTCTTTCTCTTCTTGAATTTGGTAACATCTTTTTTTTTACGATACCGTCTCATATTATGTTTTTAAGAGAACATAAATTTCATACAGTGGATTAAACCTACTTCACTCATCTGAGTTTTTTTTGGATGATATCATAAATCTAATATTCATTGTTGTTGGTTCATTTTGATAACCTTGCATCAGCAATATCTTTTTCGTCCATGTTTTGGATTTTTCAGATCAAATGTATCATTGTTTCTTTGGGTATTACTCCAAAGTTAATTTTGAGAACAGTTCTGTTTTGTGTTCTTATCAATTTAATATATGGACGACGAATTCAAATTTTCCAGCAAGTTTCTTGCTACTCCAGAAAACATCAAGTATGGTCGACTCCTTTTATATGATCGTGCGTTATTTATCCTAATCAATTTTCTAGTCTATTGATTTTCATGGACTTGATAAATTGCATTTTTATCCATTTCCATGGGCATGTTTGTTTCTCAAATCAATCCCATTCAATATATCATTTTTTTATAACTCTTTTAAGTAACTACTATGGAGTTATGTTTATATCATCTGCATTCTCTATATCACAACATCTGGACAATGCTGAATGGTGGAGTTAAAGGCTTTTACCAAGATCAAGGTCCGTTAAGTCGAGTTTTCATACACCGGTGGTACTGTGGCATCTCAAGTAACTACTCTATGATGTTCAAGTAAAGAGCGAGGAATCCACCGTCTGAAGACCGAATAGAGCAAGAGAAGAAGAATATAAAGTTTTTTTTGCATCCATCTTCTTCAACGACAGTTCAAGTTTCCCACTTCGATTCTCTCCATGTCCAACTTGAGGGGGGTGTTGGAATATCTGGGCAAGTTAGAATACGTACAAGATACGTGCACCAAAGAAGACCAAGTCAATAAAAAATCTAGCTAGTAAATCTCTAGATATATTTAACCTAGTCAACATAGTTAGATTGTTCTAGGTTTACTGAGTGTTGTTTATCCTATTATTTGTATAAATAGGAATCACCCATGTACATGTAATCTGATCTCAGTAGTACTGATGATCAATACAATTCACCCCTAGAGGGTTTTATCAGTGGACGTAGGTCAAGTGACCGAACCACTTTAATCTCTTGTCTCTTATTTGTCTCTGATCCTAACTCTTATCATAAATCTAATATGGTACAGAGCAGGAAAAGATCCAAATATCTTTTTCTGATCAATTGCTTTCGCATATGATTTCTTTTTCCCTTCTCATTTCATTAAAAAAAAATTCTCGAATATTACTTTTTGTTTGGTGATTCTTGTGTTTTGAGTTGGTAGCACAACTAGTTGATCTAGTTTCTAATTTGGATACTGTCATTTGGTTTTCCAAATTCTCTTTCTCTTTGTTATGTCTTCAAAGCCATGTAATGGCTACCCCAGCCGACTGATTTGGTTATTCAGTGCCTTGCTCATTAGCTCTGTCATTTGCTAATCAATCTAATTTTATTTTTTTGTTTTGATCTTTTATATCAAAGATTAATCCAATGTTATTTTATTCCAAAAGTAACTTCGATAATCTCTCCATCATTAAACAATCTCTTTGTTGTTCTCTCCAACTAATTTTGTTGGTCTCCATTAGCTTTGCATATTCCGAATTTGGAGTATCCTACGGCTGTTTTTCTTTGTTCTCGTGTTGTAAATGGTGGAGTACTCCCATTACAGACGATGTTTTCTAACCTTATTTTTTGGTGTGTCTCTGATGCATCAACAAATATCAAGTGGATTTTAGTACTATAGAAAATCCCGTTTGTGTTTAAAATGGAAAACCATGCATGTTGTTGTTTTGGAGCTTCCGTTTTTCAATCGTTCAATACCAACAAAGGGATTTGCTTATTTGGTTCGCGATAAAACAGATCAGGTAACAATTATTTTTAATTGTTTTCTTTCTTCTTCGTTGCTATTTTAGTGTGGATGATCAAATGTACATTCACAGGATTTTTTTTTTCTTTCTTGGTTCATGCTTGCCAAGAAGATCCAATTACATTTTATGTCAGTAATAATAATGGTTGAGTCTTGATTCTCAAGGAATACCATTTTGATGACATGAATATCCTTTCTCGCCTTCCAAACATATCTAGTTTTGGATTTTTATTCAAGATTGCAATATTCAATCTTTGTTATCCGTGAACAGTGATGTCAATATTGATTCTTTGATTCACTTACGTTTCAGATGTCAACACTTGCTTGACTTGACTGTTTCATCCAATCCCTCATTCCTCCAAAGGTTGGAGACGTTAAACATGTGGATTTTTGTTCACCGATTCCACATTTTCAATCATTTTCAGATCCAATGATATCATCTTGACTTTGTCAAGATAATCAATTTCAAATTGGTTCTTTCTCTACTTGAATTTGGTAACATCTTTTTTTTTTACGATACCGTCTCATATTATGTTTTTAAGAGAACATAAATTTCATACAGTGGATTAAACCTACTTCACTCATCTGAGTTTTTTTTGGATGATATCATAAATCTAATATTCATTGTTGTTGGTTCATTTTGATAACCTTGCATTAGCAATATCTTTTTCGTCCATGTTTTGGATTTTTCAGATCAAACGTATCATCGTTTTTTTGGGTATTACTCCAAAGTCAATTTTGAGAACAATTCTGTTTTGTGTTCTTATCAATTTAATATATGGACGACGAATTCAAGTTTTCCAGCAAGTTTCTTGCTACTCCAGAAAACATCAAGTATGGTCGACTCCTTTTATATGATCGTGCGTTATTTATCCTAATCAATTTTCTAGTCTATTGATTTTCATGGACTTGATAAATTGCATTTTTATCCATTTCCATGGGCATGTTTGTTTCTCAAATCAATCCCATTCAATATATCATTGTTCTATAACTCTTTTAAGTAACTACTATGGAGTTATGTTTATATCATCTGCATTCTCTATATCACAACATCTGTACAATATTGAATGGTGGAGTTAAAGGATTTTACCAAGATCAAGGTCCGCTAAGTCGAGTTTTCATACACCAGTGGTACTGTGGCATCTCAAGTAACTACTCTATGATGTTCAAGTTATAATGTTCAAGTAAAGAGCGAGGAATCCACCGTCTGAAGACCGAATAGAGCAAGAGAAGAATAATATAAAGTTTTTTTGCATCCATCTTCTTCAACGACAGTTCAAGTTGCCCACTTCGATTCTCTCCATGTCCAACTTGAGGGGGGGTGTTGGAATATATGGGCAAGTTAGAATACGTACAAGATACGTGCACCAAAGAAGACCAAGTCAATAACAAATCTAGCTAGTAAATTTCTAGATATATTTCACCTAGTCAACATAGTTAGATTTTTCTAGGTTTACTGAGTTTTGTTTATCCTATTATTTGTATAAATAGGAATCACCCATGTACATGTAATCTGATCTCAGTGGTACTGATGATCAATACAATTCACCCCTAGAGGGTTTTATCAGTGGACGTAGGTCAAGTGACCGAACCACTTTAATCTCTTGTCTCTTATTTGTCTCTGATCCTAACTCTTATCATAAATCTAATAGGATGAACGTTTTAGTGGAAGTTTGATTCTGATATGGATGATATACTTATGAATAAATGAAGTCAGCCATTTACAGTTGTAATAAATACACAATGATTTCTCGTAATTTGTGGAAGTTTTTAATAGATGGAGAAGTGATGGTCATGGAGATTGTGGTGAAGTCGTCCCTACTATGTAATGAAGATTGTATGACCACTACTCATTCATCCTATCAATTGCTCTTAATTGTCTCCCTACTTATTACATTCTCGTCAATGGTGTGTTACCACATCGTACGTTATTGTAAACTACTAGACTAATACCCTAATAAGAGTCCTCCCATATGATATATTTGATGTCTTGTAGAAAATAGTGAAGTCATAGAATACTGTTATATGAGTTTAGTCATATTAATGAATTATAGCGACCAGGTCGAGACCAAATGTTGTGGATGAGACCAAATGGCTTGTCGAGACTAAATGAGTTGTCGAGGCCGAATGTTCTGGTCGAGACCAAATGGCTTGTTGAGACCAAATATTCTGGTTCAGACCAAATGGCGAGGCCAAATGTTCTGGTCCATATAAAATATCTCAACTATGAAGAAAATTTATTGTTAAGTCTGATGAAAATAGTAAGTCTAGTATTGACTTAGATTTCAGCAGGTCAACTTTCATGAATCTAGAGTAGATTGTATTTTCATGATTTGAGCATTGTGCTCTGATGATTGTGGCATGAGCATCTGAACAAGCTGAAGCTCAGTAATGAGCATGAATTACCAATGATATGGTGTCTTTAGTGATCTCAGATAAGAGATTCTCTTGTTAGGATATATGTACCTCAGGGCATCAGATAGATAGATTAGATTGAGACACATGAGTAAGATAAAGTACTTGATATTGCACCAACAATATAAAGCACTGTGTGAAGCATTTCAGTGGGAAGAAGGATAATCAACTTTGTCTGAGAGATAAATAAGTATATCTTCGGACAAGGTCAGTGCTGGAAAGATACCTATTGGTGTCTGTTCACCCACAATAAAGGATATGACCCTAGCAACAGTGTTACAAAGCTAGCGCTGGATAAAGACCAACAACGTGGAATGATTAGGTTGGTGCTTGGCAAAGACCAGCGCCAAGAAATAACTAGTTTGGCGCTGGTAATGGCCAACGCCGGGAGATAACTAGGTTATCACTGGAAATGGTCAACGTCGTTAGATAATTAAGTTGACGATGACAACATGCCACTGCCATGAGACTGGTAGGTTGACGTTGGCAATGGCCGACTCCGTGATATGGATAGGTTGGTGCTGGCAAAGACTAGCGTCGCATTTGGAAGGCTGGAGTTATCCTGGTGCCTCAGATGAGCGGTCAATCTTCTTCTTATTCATAACATTTTTGCTATTTATACTTATTTTTGATAACATGAGCTCTTTCGTTTATGCAAGCGTCGAACTGACAATTGTTTCCTTTGTGGAATGGGGATGCTGGTTGAAAAGGAGAGGGAAATGACACCACCAAATTTTTCATACCTGTATAAACAAAACCTTATACAAATGCAAGTAGACCAATTTAAACATCCTTGACAATATGTAGAATTTATATATCATTCTCTTCAAAATCAAAAAGTCAAGAAAACAAAGTCCATGAACCTGATTGTATAGAAGAATACTTGGACGATCTCAAAAATCAACATCCAAAATTAATCTAGACGTATCCAAATAATCGAATCCGAATTCTGCCAAATATGAAACTTGTTCCAGATACGAATTCTGCAAGAATGAGTCTCGTAATTATTGATCACAATTAAGGTGGACTTATCTACTAGAATTTATTACGTACTACATATGATATTCTTATTATAAATATACCATAAGTTTTGTTAAAGAGGATAACTGCACCTGCAGAAAAATCCTGGGACCTCGTCCAGATTTGAACACTGAATTATATTAAGACGCTACATACACTGGCCTACTATCAAACTTTGGACTAAAATGTAGTTGACACTGTATTCACCCTCCAAGCACCGGCCATGCTCCATACGTCTCTTGAACCTCGCAAGGCTCTACGCAATTGATTCCCTTAGCTGACGTCCTTTACATCTTAAGATTTGCTTCAGCCTAAGTGAAGAATTTTGGTATCAATCCTCCTCTAACATATAATATTATTTGATTTCCCTTTAGATCAATAGATCAAGGCTTGGAAATTTGTCTGCAATAAACAAATATAGCAAACCTCAGAAATCCAGAACTCTTTACGCTCAGTTAGCTGGGAAACTTGGATTATCAACCACCTCTTAAGAACAATAATATCTTGAGGAATTACAAATTCTGAAACGAAGAGAACTTTGCGATTTCTATCCATCTCGTTCCTGAAAGAGATTACTAAAACCTCGATAACAGAAAGAACAAGATCAAGATAGACGAACTATCAAGGTAAAGATAGTCGGACCTGGTTTTACGAATCCCTAAGTGAAGTTTAAGTCGTAACCTAATTATGTTTCTCAGAGGAAACCTATAATCATAGAGGACAACTCTAGCAAACAACTAGGACGCATAAGTATCAAAGATTGAGTTTCCATATTGTTTGAGTCTCTCTATTTACAGACTTTCAAGACTAGGGTTGCTTAGAATTCAAGCTAAGACAACTTTACATTCAAGCATACCCTTTCTCAGTTTTAGTGAAACTCTTGTTATGACTTCATATAAGCATGTGAGAAGTCTGTCTTGAAATTACATAGAAGAATATACATTATGGTTCGGGTGTCAGAACCATGTATAATGATAGTTCATGGCAAGTATGCCTTTAGAACTAATAATAACAAATATCGTGTTCATTACACATGTTGTTCTAGTGATTAAAGATGTCTTAGAGGTATTCACGAGAGTTGTAACAATACTAAACGTATTTATGAAATAGTTCATGAGTATCTGTTAGTTCGTGTTGGGTAGGTGTACGAGGATACGCGTATCTACGAACCAGTTCGTGAACTCAAATGGTCATAGTACACATACTGGACATGTGTACCCAAAGGCTGTCCACGAACTCAGGCTCTTGAGATACATGTACAGGGTACGAATACCTCCTCTAATTCATGAATTCAGAACACTAGCTATGGTACGCGTACTGGGTATGCGTACCTACCTATATTCCAGAAACTCGGATCCATGGTACGTGAATTGGTTATGCTACCTACGTGAATTGGAATATGTGATTAGAGCTCAAGTATTGGAGTTTTACGTCGATGTTGTGACTACAACAACATATGAAAATCTGAACATTGATATGTTTACAAGATCAAGAAATTCAGTCGTGGAATTTTCTGTGACTTCAATATTACTCAATAGTCCGGAGTCTAAATATTAATATATGGAACGATTTCAAAGAATTCAATTATCGAATTATTGCAACTTAAAGCAGGTTCAGTGTTGTTCTATACTAGGGCTAACCCATCTATGAGCCAAATCGATGTAGATTCGATACATTGGTAAGTACATCATAAATACTAAAGTACTCCTTAAATAAATTCAATATACATATAATACCGAGAGTCGAGCTGGGTGAAGTCCTAGCGCACACACAACATTTTTAAGACTATACCCGCATCCAATCTAAAATGTGTTGGATTTCAAAGGTTACATTTGTATCCAATCCGTTGCTGAACTGTTCCAGCACCCACTTGCAAAAAATACAATTAGACCTGGACCGAATCGGATCTGCAAATTTCCTGCCACAACCTCACCACTAAACATTAAATAAAAATGTGTTTCCTTAGTAAACCATCCCCAATGTCGGAAAAAGATAAATACAATGGTCAACTTATGGGTAAGACTGTATGTCCATTTTATTCCCCATTTGGAAATCGGCAATGCACATTTGTTAGTCTTTGGTAAACAAACACTATCTCTTTAGACCTTACCTGCTCCACTAGGATATATAATCAGTTACTAACTCAATTTTTTAGGAGGCTAATACTGATTTAGTTGCAAGTAAAATACTCTCAACAATCATACAAAAACTCCCTCCATCTTTACATTAAAAATCTCTTGAGCAAATCATAAAACATTCCAACAAAAATATTTAAATGCCGAAAGATTCCAACTGTTTTTAAAAATCGCATAAGAGTAGAAACAGTTTTGCTCGGTGCAGCATCTTCAACTGCCCCCAAACGAATTAAAAAAAATGACCAAATCATGTGCTTAGACATGGCAGCACTGCATGGGCAACGAGACATTCCCAAAATGCTCATAACAAGAAAACAAGAATAAATTTCTAGATCCCTAAGAAATGCATGAAACCCTATAATTAAATGGCACTTAACTGCTAAAACAGACAAACCCGCACACGCAGAACCAAATCACCTTCTCATATATTAAATTAATACTAAAAACTTGCTAATCAAAAGATTTAAAAACACCAAAAACAAAGCAAGAAAAGAAAAGGGCTAGGGAGAACTGAAATCAGCCTTGAAAATTCTATTCTACTGAAATGTAACTAACTTACTAATTAACCCCATTAATTCATCTTCTCTTGTTTACTGCTACAAGTCTCAAGCAATGCATCATTACAATTCTCTTCTTCAGTTGTAGTCATCTCTAAAGCCCTTTTCTCTTGTTCTTCTACATCTTGAACAACAATCATGGGATTCTTCATTGCTCTGCTCTTCAAAGCTCCCAACAGCTCCGAAACAGCTTTATGTTTATCCCTTCTGTTCTTAATCAAAACCTCACTAATATCAGCCGGTGTCATCTGAGCTTTATCAATCACACTCTCAAATTCTTTCAGCAATTCAGCTTCTAGCTCATGTTTCTCGAATCCAAGATAATTCTTGAACAGAATTAACAATGCCTGGTAAGAGCAGAAACTCATGAAAATATGCATATCCATTCTGCCACATCTGAGCAATGCAGGGTCAAGCTTCTCGATGTGATTAGTGGTGAACACAAATATCCTTTCACTGCCACAACAAGACCATAACCCATCAGTAAAATTTAATAAACCCGAAAGAGTAATCGAATTCGCGCCGTGTTCTTCACCCATCGGACTAATAGATCCAATTCTCATCAAGTCATTTGGAGAAGAATCGTAATGTCCACCACTTCTTGCACCTGATTTCCTCCTGTTGTTCAGACTTATAGAACAATCGATGTCTTCAATCACGATAATCGATTTCGAAGTGGTTTTCATTAACAGCTTCCTCAATTCGGAATTAGTATTAACTTCAGTTAATTCAAGATCGTATATATCATAACCAAGATAATTAGCCATAGCAGCAATCATACTTGATTTCCCTGTCCCGGGTGGACCATAAAGCAGATACCCTCTTTTCCAAGCTCTGCCCGTCTTCTGATAAAACACTTGGCCGTCTGCAAAATCTTTTAAATCCGCCATTAATTCCAACTTCTTAACAGGATCCATTGCTAATGTATCAAAAGTACTCGGATGTTTGAATGGAACAGACTCCCAAGGATTACCACGAGAATCCAACGAACCCCCACGAGAATTTGTATACAACAATCGATCTTGATTCTTCCTTCTAATCTCATTAGCTTTATCCATGATGAAATCAAGATACGATGATAAAATCATCTTCTTATTCTTCTTCTCGATTTTTAAAGTGAACCCTCTTTTCTCATCTGGCAATGGTCTCCATGAGAATGTCTGCGACTGTCTCTGAGTAACAAAATGTTCCCACCAAGCAGTAACGCCATTGAAGGTATCGATGATACAGTCATTATTGGACAACCCAAATGTGAAAGAAGTCGAATTTAAAGCTCTGGTGAGTGAAAGACGAGTACCAGTAATGGAAGCAGAACTGCTCAAGTAAAGCTGAACAGCATTGTACAGTTCATTAGTATTGACACCATCAATTTCTGTGATGTCGAAGTAACAGTAAGATGAGAACCAGTTGAAGATTTTGTTCAGGAGCTTGACTGATGCAAAACGTAGCTCTGGTGGGAATACTGTGTGGAGCAATGTCTGGCTGAACGCGAAAATTCCCATTATAGATGCCATTGATGTCCAAAATTCCATCATTTTCGAATGTGTAGTGATGAAAATTATCAGAAAATTTGAATGCAAGATTTGATTTTGATAATGGGTTTGTTTTCTTTTATCTAATTGAATGGATTTTGGAGGAGAGAAAGCAGTTCTGAGTTTCTGATGAATAAAAAAGATGAAGTTTTTGGAGTTTTTGTAACAATAATTATCTTTCTTCCTTCAATCCTTTTCTCTGGTTCTTGAATTCCTGAATGGACTCTATCTAAAGGTGCATTCTTGTTTATAGCGTTTGTATAGAGACTAGAGAGGAGGGACAGAGGGAAACTGTTGTTTTTCAGAGGTAAAAATCTGAATGATTTTGGGGTAGCAATGAACTAGAACTATCTAAAGCTTTGCAGAGTGGTGGTGGGGATGATGATACATCAAGATCTTTGAAAGTGACAGTGAGAGTGTAGCAGTGGGGGGGCGGTACAGTACTACTAATTACTTGTTTGAGAACTGTTCCAAAATCACTTTATATAAATATCTAACTAGTTGGTTCACAACCTCCTCAGATGGTTTCATGTGATGAACTTTTACAAAAAAAAAAAATAATAATAATAATTCAAGATTGCTATTAGGGGTACCAATTTACTAAGGCTAATTCTTATGGTGTGCTAATGTAGCAGATAGATTAGCAGTCCACGTCAGATAGGACTACCTCCTAAATCTTATGGGAATGTTAATCTAGTAGCTAGATTAGCAGTCCACGTTAGCCCAGCACTGAACCATTCAACGTTCAACGCTTTAAATCTCAGCCGTCAGATTAGAAGATATAACGCCCAGCGTTGAACCATTCAGCGAAAATGTTTTTTTTTTTTGGCGCTAAACCATTGAGCGCTTCAATCTCGTTGCTAGCGCAACTGCGAGCACTTGTTAGGAAAGAGAACTAGTATTAACAAATAGACAACACTCTTTTTTTGAACGGCAACACTTAAATGCTTAATCTAGCAGTTCAATCTAGCCCATAAGATTTAGTCTAAGGGGTATCCCAAATTATGTATAAGAGAGAGAAATTATCCTTCATCTTTGAAATGTTACACCCCCCAATCAGTTAGGTAACCCCTATTAGTATCCTGAATTTTAAAAGAAAAATTATTGCTTACAAGTACACCATCAAAAGACAAAATAAAGAAGAAAAAGAATCACAAGTTGGCTTACTTGTGTTTTTTTCTTGGGAACCTTTTTCACACACCAATGTTTTTCTCCTTTTTAACTTGTCATATTTTTTACTGCAGGGGGAAAAGAATGGAGATATCTATGCATGATTCTATATGTAAATCAGGTCCATGGTGTGTGTAAAAATATGGTTTGGGCTGGTTTGTCTGACTGACTAGCTAACTTGCTTGGGTCAGTAGATAAAATCAAATCTCCCCAGAGATTTCTTCTTACATAATCTTATCAAAACAATTTGATTCTCTGTTTTCTATATATATACATCAGCTAATCTTATCACCATTAACTTCTTTGTTAAACCAAAAACTTGGTTTTTGTCCATTTGAGGCACACAAAATTTGTTTTATTATTACACTAGTGATGGATGGCCTGATGGGACTTTGTGCATAAAGAGAGAAGGCCACCTATCTGTTAACCTCTAGTTCTATACTTTAACCTAAAAATAAATGCTGCAAACTAGTAGTCTTTCATAGGAATCATTACAACTAGTTGTACTACTAGATCATAGCACTAACACCTCCACAACTATATTGTCAAAGTACCATTAATGATATCAAGTTGATTAATGTTTACTTTACTCCGGAAAACACTTAAATCAGTCCTAATCATAGGTGTAAATGACTTTTATAAGTGATTCTCCGTTTCAATAAAGATTTTGAGGTGGATTTTGTACACACAATAGTTTGACACTAGGAAAATTGATCCACTACTTCGGCAGCTGCAAATTACTCATCACACTAGAAAAGGTACTTTATAGAATATAATTTGGTTTTTTTGTCAACTTTAATTCTAGGGTTTACGTGGGATTGAGCTGGTGAATTGAAAGGAGAAGATCTTTTTTTTTTGGCTCATTATTTGAAGTACTTAAGTTTTCAATAGTTTTAATAGCTTGCTTTCATCTTTAAAATCATGTCTATCGTTACGTCCCCTCACACTTTTATTATCACATTTTCTGACATGTTCGGCGTCATTTTTGTGAATAAAAACCAAATCGTAACGGATTTAAAGCTAATATTTTTGGGATATGTTCCTCCTACCAAGTTCTATATACCTACAAAAAATGAGTGTATCCCGAGACATATACACCACCATCTACTACTTTGAAAATGAGTCATTGAAAATCAACGGATTTCTGGCCGTCGAAATTAAGACTGGTAGATTGTGAGGTTTTATATTTCGAAATGTGCTAATTTTTTCTAGGCATGTAGAACTTAGTAAGAGGAACATATCCCCAAAATATTAGCTTCAAATCCGTTACAATTTGATTTTTATTCGCAAAAATGACGCCCAACGTATGAGATAGTGTGATAATAAAAGTGTGAGGGGATCCTTCCTCATTATGTCCCTAATTTTTGTCATCCCTAATTTTTTTCATCGTTGGCTATAATTTATATTTCTCTCTAAAAATTCTCAACTGACTTGGATCCATACCATATCAAAACCGTCGCTCTCGAAACGAGTGAGATCCAATGCACCCATAAAGGGCCCTTTGCAAATTTTTAGAAGGGTGAGTCCCACTCTCTGCGAGAGGAACGGTTTTAGTGTGGTTTGGAACCACGATCCATATAGAATCAATGATTTCTCTCCTACTTTTTGTACAAGCACTCAATATTTAGCATCCTTGATTTTTAATCCCTGGTTTTTCTGGCAATTACAACTTAATTTTATTCATATTTCATATCTTTTTTTTTAATAAGGAGAAGTTTTATTAAACAAACTAAGAACTTTACGACAAAATATTATGCCGATTTACAATATCATTCCAGATTTTGTTCTTTAAAGCCAAAATATTTGAGTCATCTGCTATATATGTTTTTTTTTTTTCCGACTCCACCTAGCTAGTTGATCCGCTTCCCCATTATACTTCCTATGTACATAACTAATATCTACATTTTCGTAATTACACAATAAAACTTGGACATCTTTTAGAATAGCTTTAGCTCTCCAATCGCAAGTTGATGCCCTGTTGTTCAAAAAGTTAAAGACGTCCATACAATCTGCTTTGATCTTGATATTAGATATCTTCAGCTCTTTTTCCCATCTTAGTGTTTGTTGCAGCGCTAATGCTTCTGCTGCTGTTGGTCCTGTTATTGTTCCTGAAAAGAAATTAATGTCAGCAACTCTGTTGTTAACCCAGTACACAATCCCAATTCCATATGAAGCATCATGTTCATTGTAAGAATTATCCACAAAGAAAATATTGTTTTTAAACATATCAGCATCCTCCCTGAACTGCAGAAGTTTGGATCTTCCTTTAGATTTATTGGATTCTGGCATTCCAGTATAAGCGTTACTCTCCTGCAGAAATATTTGTATTTCCCTAATACAATCTAAAGGATTAGGTTTGATGCTTTTGTAATTCACATCATTCTTGTGACTCCAAATTTTCCAACAGATGATACTGAAAGTTTCTTTCCATTCCCATAAATCTGAAGAAAACCAAGATTTTACCCAACTTAAGAAATTCCCATCATATCTTGGAATTTGCAGACCAAGGCCAAACCAAACAGCTCTTGTAAAACTACAAGAGATGAATAAATGAGCAGAGGACTCCGTAATGTTTTCCTTGCATAATAAACATAACGGCTGGGTATGTTTGAGAACTGCATTCATTTTAGCTCTCAATGGCAGCACATCTGCTGCCATCTTCCAAGTAAATAGATATACGCTAGGGATAACTTTCATATGCCAAATTTTGTTCCAGAATTTGTCACTGTTAAAATGATCTTCTCGAGAAACAATTTTATAAGCTGATTTCGTCGAGAATTCACCATTTTTATTCCCTAGCCATCTCAATCTATCCTGGTTTTGTGTATTTATATAAATCGCGTTAACTTTAGTAGCCACAGACTGGGTGGGGGAAAACAGAATTTATTAACACCCTATTCCACTGACCATGCTCATCAATCAAATCGGAAACATACACTAAATCCTCATGCTGCCAGTTATTTAAGATACCTGTTTGGAATCCAGTTATCCTTAGCTATTTTAACGTTTGTACCATTACCTATCTCCCATATACTATTTTCTTTTATTACTTCTAAACCTTTCCTAATGCTTGTCCAAATTCAGGAAGCATTGTAAAAAGTATACTTGTGAAAAGTGTGATACGTTGGAAATTATTTCCCCTTGGGAAGTCTAACCCAAAGATTATTCGGGTTATTTAGTAATCTCCAAGCCAATTTACTTAACAGAGATATATTCATCTTATGCGGGCTACGTATCCCTAAACCTCCACAAGATCTAGGTGTACGAATTGTGCTCCATGCCTTAGGATAGTATGCCTTCTTTGGATTTTTTTTATTCCACCAAAAATCCCTTTGGATTCTATCAAACTTATCTAGCACCGCTACAAGGAATTCGAAACACTGCATTTGATAGCATGGATAAGCAGATATTGTTGATTTAATCAACACTGTACGTCCAGCTTGAGATAACAACTTTGCTTTCCATCCATGCAAAGTTTTGTATTCCTTCTCTAGAAGAGGTTCAAAGTTTAACGTTCTTTGCCTATTAAAAAATAATGGGGTGCCCAAATTTTTTCATCCTTTGATACTCTTTGAACCCTCAAAATCCTTGCTAAAATCTTCATGTGCTTATTATGTACCTTTTTTACTAAAGAAGGCTCCCGATTTGTGGTGATTTATGTTTTTCCCACAAGTGGTACTAAAAGTATCCAAAATACCCATTGGTTGTCTAACCTATGAAATATCCTCCTTACAGAAAATAAAACAATCGTCAGGAAATAAAAGATGCGATATTATTGGGCACCTTTTATTAATCTTCATACCTGAGAAAGTTTTATTTTGTTCAGCTTGATAAAACAACCTGGATAACCCTTCCAAAGTTGTTATAAACAGATATGGAGACAATGGGTCTCCTTGTCGAAGGCCCCTAGTAGGGTTAAAAAGAACTCCTGGTATCCCATTTAACAGTACTGTGGATTTGACAGTTGAAATACATTCAAAAATGAGCTCACACCATTTATCATAAAATCCAAAATTCTTGAAAATACGGATTATGTAATTTCATTCCATTTTATCAATCGCTTTTGATAAATCTAACTTTAAAGCTAAAAAACCTTTTTTGGATTTACTGATATGCATAGTATGAAGCATTTCATGCGTTATTACTATGTTATCTACTATCTGTCTCTTTGGGATAAAAGTTGACTGATTGGGAGCAATAATTTTGTTTAACAAAGGTTTCAACCTGGTCGCCAGAAGCTTTGAGATTACTTTATACACAGCATTACTCAGACTTATAGGTCTGAAATCTACAGGTGTTATTGGATTCTCAATTTTTGGAATTAAAGAAATATAATTATCATTTAGAGAATCCGGTAACTTTCCTGTAGTAAAAAAGTTTGTAACTAAGTTTACCACTTCTTGTTCAACTAAATTCCAGTGAGATTGGAAAAACCCTGGAGGGTATCCATCTGGACCTGGAGACCCCCAAGGATTCATAGAAAACAACACCTGTTTTATTTCATCATTATCTAGTATTCTAACCAACTCCGCATTTTCAGAATCCGTAATCACTTTAGGGGTAATATGATCAAACACCGGATCTATATTATTTTCTTCAGTTGAACTAATGCTCAAAAAGTGGTTTTTTAGAAGTAAATCAATTTGCTCATTTTCCTCCAACCAAAGCCCTGAACTATCCCTTAATGTATGAATAGTATTATGACGTTTCCGATTGGAAGCAACAACATGAAAATACTTAGTACCTATGATGCTCCTTAAAAAACTTATCTCTATTGTTTTCCAACCAATATATATTTTCAATCTTATTCCAGGTTTCTAAATCTCCATCCAATTTCTTTAAAACTTTTCTAGACACCAACTAAGCTGGTTTTTTATTTTCCCTGTCAATCTCTCCTAAGATCCTTTCTTTATTTTTGAAAATGTTTTTGAAAATATTTTTGTTCCAACTCTTTAAATCAATTGATAGTTCTTTCAACATCATATGAAAATCATCACTACCATTCAATCTCTCTTCTTCCCAGGAATTTTCAATAAGCATCCTGTAATCTTTATGCTCCATCCATCCTCTAAAGAACTTATAGGGTCTAGTCTGTCTAACTTTAACTGGATCAAAAATAATAAGCAAAGGATTGTGATCTGAAGCGGTTCTCGTTAAGTGATGGACCAAAGCTTTAGGGAAGCATTCAAACCATTTAACATTTACTAGGCTTCTATCTATCCTTTCTCGAATATTTTGTAATCCTTACCTTTGATTAGACCAAGTGAAAGGGTCACACGTAAACCTTAAATCAATAAAACCTAGTTGTTGTATTACATTTTGTATGACTGACACTTCACTTGAACTAGCCTCATTTCCCCCTTCATTTTTCGATTTGTCTATAATAAAGTTCATATCCCCTAATACCATCCAGGGATGATCAATTTTATCTCCTAAACTTTGAATATATTCCCATTGACATGATTTTCCTTGAGAATTCAAAGCACCGTACATACAAGATGTAAAACAAGTAATACCTCGAACACTAAAAGAAACATTAATAATATTTAATTTAACTTCCACCAGCTGCACCTGAAGATTACTAAACCACACCACTATTTGGACATCCGATTTTCCAATTGATGGGATTATAATCCAATCATTGAAACTAAGCTTCTTAGCAGTAGTTTCCATTTTCTCCATCGACATTTTAGTCTCAGAGATAAAAACTAAGTGAGGTTTATGTTTCTCAATTAAGAACTTCAAATGATCAAAAGTCTTTTGGCTGTTACATCCCTGAGCATTCCAAGATAGGATAATCATTATGCAAAACAGATCAACTCTATACTTAATAATCACAAACAAAACGAACGACACACTATCAAGACTAAACCGTAGGACTTCTAAACATGCGAAAATATATTCAACTGCAAAAACTTGAAACTTTAAAGTGCTAAAAATAATAGAAAAAAGAGAATAGATAATAACACTAACCAGTTCAGAGCTTTTGGTACTTGAACTCCCCTCACCAATCTTTAGGTCTTTCACTTTACCGGAAACAATGGCCTCTTCTTGTAAAACAACTTCTGCAACTACTATTGGTGTTGGATTTATGGGTCTTGATTCCTCCTGAACTACTGCTAAAGCATTTGTAAACATGTCAGTAGTGCCCTGACCCAAATCCTTATACTCAGCAAGTAGCCAAGCATAACCCTGTAGATATAGCTTCCCCTCTATCAAATCCTGAAAATATTTCTCCTTCTCTTTTTTCTTCCTCTCTTCATCCTTATCTTCATTATCTGCTACATTCTTATCTTTTCCCTTATCTGAGGCTGAAGATTTTTCAGATTCTCCAGAATTACGAATTCCTATTGCCTTAGCTTTGACATCCGGATTTGGACATTTCCAATCTATCTCCATTCTCTGTCTTTTTCCAGTAGTTTTATTAACAACTTCTTTGTCAATAAGGCTTTTATACTCCACTGATGTTTGATCTGTCTTTTTCCAGTGTCTTGATTTATACTTCTTCAACTCCAGATACCCCTTTGCCTCTTGCTTTGTTCCCACCACCACTGGGATATTACCCATTGTAGTTGCAGATTCATTATTACAATCATAATTTGGAGGATGAACTATCCACATGCATTTAGTACATACCTGACCTGGAAGACCAATGTAATCTATTTCTATCTGCTTTTTCTTTGTTCCCAAGTCCTCTAAGATCATATCAATCTTCTTAGCTAATGGTTTTGATAGATCCACAATGACTAAAACTTTATATTCACCATCATGTGAACCAATCATCATAAGAAATTCACCAATTTGCTTAGCTACTTTCCTTGCCATATAAACTCTATCAGACATAAAACTGGTGAACTTGAAAGTAGTCCAGAAGATATACTTATCAAAATTAAGGTCAGTGTATCTAACTTGATCTATTTTTTCCCTGAAAGACAACAATTTACCTTCTACAGATACATTAGCCATTACCACCTTCGCAAATTCTTCAGGATCTTCAAAAGAAAAGAAAAACATGTTTTTGGTTTTTGCTTCTCTTACCTCTAATTTACACTGTAAGCTCCACTTGTTCTTTAAACTTCTTTTGATTTGATCATGCCTGATTTTTGACTTGTAAAAACCCTCTTCTACAAATAACTTCCCAACCAGTTCCATTGATTCATTCTTTTTAATACACAAATCAGCTTTCTTTATGAACTGTAAGAGTTTATAGTTACTAATATCAGAAATATTCGCGTTTTCCTCCATTAGCTTTGCTATTGTACTCATCCCCTCAGAAACTATCGGATTGTCCATCATGTCTTCTGAAAAAGAAATATTCAGTAGGAGAAACTCTATAAAAGAAAACCAGATAAACAAGGTTTGGTAGAGAAACAAAAATAGTAAATCTGATTCCTTTTATATTTTTAGGCAAACACATTAATTCCTCATGAAAATGTTTCCCCATTGCCACTTGTAGTAAGAATTCTCTCAAAAACTGCATGCAATTAGCTTTCCTACTGACAGCAACCAAAACCAAAAATCTTTCCAAACAAATATCTAGTTGAAAGCTGTAGAACATAATGATTACAATCCTATTTAAAAATATATAGTAAACTATGGCTTTTCTGATCAAAGAACCAGCCACGGGTGGATTTACTTCTAACATATTTAATCAGAAGATAACTCAAAATAACCCATCTCCTTACCAATCGCAGAAGGAAACCCAACCAACACCACTTAGCAGAATTATCCATGAATTCCGGTAAGTGAAAATCCATAAGAAATTGGAGTAGAATTCTTTCCCAAGCTCAGATAAATTAAGCTGAAAAGAAGTCCATCATAAAACCAAGATTAAAAAACAGATGTTAAAAAAAAACCTAACTTTCAATAACGATTAATTTTAGAATCAATCTAGATAATAGAAACAAATTAAATCAGAAACCCGAATTTCAAATCATTAACTTATCCTTTTCGTTCTAAATTATAGATCAATTCCGAAAATTATTCACCAAATTCAGACAAGCGAAGAAATTTTTTTCCGAGTTTGTCGCCCGTTTCGCAGACTTTATCTCTCCGAGTTTTCAAGGTGAGTCCCCCCACAACCATATAAGGTTCCATTTATTCATATTTCATATCAATTACTTCCTAAGAAGTTTAATTTGGATATTGATAATGATTGTGGCTCAGAGTTTATGTGGAACAATTCATTCTTTGAATAATTGGTTCAGGTAGCTTTTTCTTTTGCCGCCTGTTCAAAACCATACTTATTTTCACCCTGAACTGAGAGATACCCAATAACTATACTCACAGTCAAAAATTTTATCACCTTTCAAGCTACTTTTCATCCAATTCCTACCTTTTTAATTCTTCTCATTACTTGTTTTCTTAAATCTCATATCGACCTGTATCACACAAACCCACCCAATTTTATCAAATAACATACCCCCCAAACCCATTAAGTTCAACCAACAACCCAAAACTCCCATTTGATATATCATACTATTTGCACCCACCTAGACCAACTACTACCCAATTTCATTCTCTAATTCCCATACTATTTCGACCCACAAAATATTTCTACTCTCACTTAGAGTTTCCAGGTTTAAACGAACCAACAAGAATTCAACACCTTCGGGGACTTATCTCGATGTATAAACCAAACATTTTATTCCTTGTGGAAACATTGCCATGAAATTCAAATATTATGCATCGCGCAAACATTACAATGTCAAAATCACTGCTCCGTTCCTAAATTAGGTAGAAGGGGTGGCTTATGCCTATTATGGAAAAACAAGGTCAATGTTCAAATCATCTTGAAGTCCCAGAACTACATTCATGCACTCGTCACACACCCCTCTCTAACCCATCCTTGGTTTTGCACAGGTATATATGGCCTACCACACCCAGACCCAAGGAAAATATTTTGGTAAAACTTTCCAATAATTTTTCCCAACACTTCAACACCTTGGCTACTCCTGTGAGACTTCGACGAAGTGATAGACAAGTCAGAGAAAAAAGGTGGCAGTCCAGTCACCTATAAACAAACACAACATTTTTTTTTATCTTGGTTTCAGAGGGGATCCATTTGCATGGACAAACAATCAACAAGGCCAAGGAAACATCCAGGAAAGGCTCGATCGAGGAATAGAAAACCAACACTTGAGAACAACCAACCCTCACGCTGGAATCACTCATCTTCCGCGAATAACGGCATATCATGCTCCTATCCTACTTTAGACGAAAGCTTCAGACTTGCAAGAGAGCAAGAATTAAAAATTTGAGCATCTATGGATATCTAATCCTCAGTTTCATAAAGCAGTTAACTCGACATGGGACAAGATACATGACTCGGACCACCCTTAAACCTACAACTCAAACTCATATCAACCAGCGAAACCATCACATAATGGAACAAGATCAACTTCGGCCACCTACCCACATTAAATAAAAAATCGACCGCGAAAATCAAAGCATACCAACATCCATGTACGACGCAGACTGGTACCGAATTAGAAAATTGGATTCAACAAGAAAAGCAACTCTGAATTGAACATCTATATTTACTTGATTGCCACGCAACTTACTGAGAGCATAGATCCAGAATCCAATGGCTTTAATAGGGGGACCGCAACACAACGTTCTTTCATATCAAGACTGAAAAAGCGGGGGTCTAACAACCACACCCAATATTCCGCTTAGCAATATGTATGGACAAAATCCAATGTAATTCCAAGAGAATCAACTAGATAGTCAGACTCAATCAATGGAAATATATCCAAGAGTTATATCTCTATTTCTCAACTCAATCCAACAAATAGGAATTTGCGAGCCTGATTGAATATAAGAAATAACTTGGACGACATCAAAAACCAATATCCAAGTGTCAGTCAATTTAATCAACAACCAAAGGTTGGATTCACAATTGATTGAACTTACGTACAACCTGTGATATTTCAATTATATAAAAAAAATATAATGCGGAAAAGAAATAACATAGACACCAGAAGTTTTCTTAATGAGGAAACCGCAAATGCAGAAAAACCCTGGGACCTAGTCCTGATTTGAACACCACACTATATTAAGCCACTACAGACACTAGCGTACTCCAAGTTAACTTCGGACTGGAATGTAGTTGATCCCTAACCAATCTCACACTGATCAAGGTGCAGTCGTGTTCCTTACGCCTCTAGAACTACGTCGGATTCTGCGCACTTGATTCCCTTAGCTGATCTCACCCACAACTAAGAGTTTCTACGACCCAAAGTCGAAGACTTGATAAACCAATCTAAATATGTCTCCCACAGATATACACATGAGTTTTGTTCCGTCTTTTGATGAATCAAGGTGAACATGAACCAATTGATACACCGGACTTATATTCCCGAAGAACATCCTAGTAATATCAATCACCTCACAATAATATTGATCGTATGGTAGCGAAACAAGATATTGTGGAATCACAAACGATGAGATAAAGATGTTTATGACTACTTTTTATCTTGCCTATCAGAGATTAAATCTCAAGCCAATCTTAGAGAAGATAATACTCAATTACGATAAAAAATAGCAAGATCAGAACACGCAACTACAAAGAAAATAGTTGGGTCTGGCTTCACAATCCCAATGAAGTCTTCAAGTCGTTAACCTACTGGTTTTGGGAAAAACCTAAGGTTAAATAAGAATCGACTCTAGTCGATAATAGTATCACACAGGAGGTGTGGGGATTAGGTTTCCCAGTAGCTAGAGTTCTCCTTTATATAGTCTTCAAATCAGGGTTTGCAAACAATGTTACCTTGGTAACAAAGCATTCAATATTCACTGTTAGATGAAAAACCTGATTAGACTCAAGCTAATATCTTTCAACCGCTAAATCGAACTTAGCTTGTTACACACAAATGAAAAGTGACTTCATTTAGATACAAGTAACCGTACCTAAATGTGTGCACCTTATTAGCTCAAAAATAGTTAACCGAAGTTAGCCAACCATATTCATCTTAACCATAACTAGTTCAAATGACTCAAAAGAAACTAGTTCTAGAGTTTTTCAATTGTTTATATTCTCATAGAAGTATACAAGACACAATTGAAGCAAAATCAATTTTGATTCACTCGAATAAATTCATAAACATTATAGCCACGGTTTGCAAAAGGTTGCATTCCTTATTATGTAAATGTATTAGTTCATGAACAAACCGATTTTAGAACATAACCTACTCAAGTATGAAAACGGGTACGCATACCTAAGTAGTCGGACTTAGACTGTGTTCGCCAGTATACAAATGGGTACGTATTTTGTCGTTTACATCCGAACTTAGTTGAATATAGTGTGCATACGGGTACGCATACCATGGTTCCCGGACTTCAACTGACTTCGCCAGTACGCATAAGGGTATGCATAATATAGCTCCCGGACTTCACCTGACCAACCAATACGCATACGTGTATGCATACTAAATTGTTGGTCTTAGACTACAGATATGCAAGTACGCATACTCTGTTTATATTCAATCATGGTTAATCGTTCTAAATGCATTTCAATCATTGAAGCATTCTTAGAAGACGACAATAGCTGTCTCACACAAACTATTAGCTTCAAAGCGATTTTCAAGTGATCAAATGATCAATACGAAACATTCCGAGTCTACATCAAATGACTGTCTCACACAAATCATGTAAGATGTTACCAGGTGATTTTCATATGATCATCTTTTGACTTTCGTCAAGAATATAAGATGAACTTGGTTAAAGAGAAAGCTCACCAATACATATTTCGAGAAATATGTAAGCGAGTTAAACTCATCTCGAAATATCAAATATGTATAATTGAAGTTTATCTATCTATACGACTTTTGTATCAAATATGAGATAGAGTAGTTAGACTTTTGAGTGATAGATATGTTCAAGTCTCCACATACCTTTTGTTGATGAAGTTCCACAAGCTCACATTAGTAGTTCTCCGTCTTCAATCGATGAACGCCGTGAAGTCTAAAGCTCAACTACACTATCTATCCTAATTCGAGACTTAGCTATAAGTAGACTAGAAATTAAGACTTATAGTTTTGACAACTAAACTTATCAAACAAGCTTAAGATAGCAACACTGCGATTTCGACCGACAGTGCTCTAACAATCTCCCTCTTTGTCAATTTTAGTGACAAAACTATCAATACATATGGATTACAAAATAAATAAACTTTGTAGTTTCTCATCCAAATGCTTGATTTCCTTGGTTCTTCAACATTACTCGAAATCTTCATCACTTCCAAGTACTCCAGTGATTCTGAACGTGTTCAACTCAACATCATAGTTGTTGAAGATCCGTAACTATAACAATATATTAAAACAAGATGTTTTCGTATTGGGATCCTGATGAAATTATCATGGAGATACTTCATGACCAAAAGAAATATATCAACTTTGTTTAGATGCAATCATATAGTCGAAACTAAATGCATTAATCAAGGAGTTAATAGAGATACAAGAAAACTCCTACAATATTCCACAGCCGCACTCCCCACAAAGATTTTGCAGTTAAGCACAAGTTCAAATAAGAACTCTCCCCCATAAAATGTCATTCCCGAAAGAACAACAAGAGCGACCTTACTTTCACGAGAAAAGAAGGATTTCTTTAGACATTAACAAACCACATGAAACATGAATTTGTATCCAAAATACTCAATTAAATTAACCACAAGAGAACCCATGATTAATTTAATCGGAAATGCTCAGCATAAGAGAACTTACGGAGCCACACAGTATTTACACAATGATGTGGATCAGGGAAAGACCAATACTGCGGAATATTCAAAGATTCATTCTATTTTTCATTAATATTTGCATAAACACATATAATAGACTTAATCTTTGTAATCAAAAGTTCATCCTATCTTCCATCAATATTTGCATAATGACATAATAGGCGTAACTTTTGACATATATGGGACAATCATAGTTCACGGACGTAAACACACATATCCCATAATAATTTTTGCAATATATAAAACCAATAAAGATTAATACTGCAAAATCATCTTCCAAATAAAATTTAGAATTTAAATAAATAAATTTAAAAATATTGCAAGATGAAAATCATTGGCAATAGCTATGTGTACTCACAATAATTGCGATTCCAAACCCTAGTTATCCTTCTTTAAAACATAAGAATAAATTCTCATAAGAAGTTTCCTAGACAACAAGAAATATAACTCCTAGGAAGAAGGCAACCGAAAGTCATCAAACATGACCAGAAACTAGAGATCGAACACAAACAAGTTCATCAGTTTCTTTCTTCAGTTCGTTTTTCAGAAATTCAAGATTCTTTGTTGCAATTCCGAGTTGTTCACGTACGACATCAAAATATCGAAGAAGATTTCCTACCAATTGAGATGACATATGAACTGGAAGTTTTTTTTCATGATCAACAACATGATAGCATGTTATGAAAACAGGGTCCTCGTGAAACTCAAAAGCCTTGCCCTTTTCAGCTTTGTCTTCCTTTTTGCATCCATCCATTGTGAACACTATAATCTCACAGGATAATTTTTGATGTTACCGAACGAGTATATATCATATGAAGAGTTCATGATATATATATATATATATATATATATATATATATATATATATATATATATATATATATATATATATATTTGAGATTTTCATAGGGAAACCCTAGTTACTCATTTGCGTTCGGTAATGGGCCAGGTTTACGTATGCTCATGGTTATAAACCAGGTTCAAGACCAAGAGAACCATGAAGCCTAATTTAAAAGTAGTTTTGATAAAAATCAAAGCCAAATTCTAAACATATTGACAGATAATCTTCGATAAAAAAAAGCATAAGATAATTGTTGATAGACAACATATCAACTGTCATAAGGAAGGGAAACGAGGGTTTTCAAAGAGAGTAACAAAGAGAACTTCCTAAAGAGTTACTGATCAACTATACTACAAATGTAATAATTAACCGGAGAAAGGCTCAACAGTAAGATGATCAATTTATTTTTGAAAAAAAAGTACAACAGAGGCCACTTTCCCAAGAAGAAACACTTCTTGAGAATTATGAGCATCCTCACACGGTCTCAAAGAGGATGCTCATTAGTAAGCAGTCAAGTTGTAGTTTGACAAGCAAATAACTCATCCACGGTATTGACATTTTCCCTTTTTATTTCTTGACTTTCATCAGAAGCATCATCAGACTTTTCAAAAGAATTAATAGGAGAAGAACAAGTATTACCTGATGCAATAATTTTTCTTGCCTTTTTAATACTGCGTTTCAGTCTATTTATACTGGTCTTGAGCTCCGAGATACGATTATTGGTGTGAATGTATTCGGGAAAAGACACTTTTGATTCAAGACTTTCTTCAGTAAGTGGCAAGGAGTTTGAACTTTTCTTCTTCCTTCGATGAATTTTTCTCTTCACAGAGCAATTTAAAGAGTCAGACGTCCATATGACATTCTTCCCGTTACAATTGTGAACAGGTTCTGTGTCATATTTACAACCAAGAATTGTCCCATCACAACACTTTTCTTGATTGTAGACTAGACCTTTAATACCAGCATAATGAGAAGCAGGTTTGATTATTCTTTAGACATCCATACAAGAATGTTATGAAGTTTTTCATTCCGCAGTCGAAAACGACATCTCTTTTCAAGATGACCTTTGTTTCCACAATAATAACAGTTAAAGGGAATGTTTTTGGCTATTCTCATATGAGATGTTTTTGAAGGTAGGATCATCAGCTGCTGAAGGTAGTCTTTCACTTTTGATATCAATGAAATTTTCACATGGGAATTTGTCATTAGCACAAACAAAATTGATCTTACCAGCACTTGGAGCGCCTATTCCTTTATAGCCCAGACTACGTGTATCACGATGACCTTTACATGCTCCCAGCATAGTTGATAATTTTATAGAACTAGCATTGAATCTTTTCATATTCTCTTCCAGTGACTTGACCTTATCAAGAGCAGCAACTAGATCAACCTCCAATTGTTTTTCTCTGGCGAGAAAGATGATTTCTCTGTCGTTAAAACATTTTTGTTGAGAGTCATATCTTGCTTCAGTTTCTGCAAGTCTTTCTTTCAACACAAAGAGATTTCGACGAAGATTATCACATTCAGAATTCTTTGAACGCACATTTTCTTCACGATCTTTAAGAAGAGATTGTAAGAGTTTGTAACCACAATCATATCCTTTAAAGAGTTTTCTCAATTTAGTGTTTTCTAGACAGAGAGGTTTCAGATATTCAGCCAAGCAAGCTGTTGTCTTCTTTTACTTTATGAGATGGTCGAAAAGATTGATATACTGTGAGACTTCCTCATCGACATCTTGTCCCTCTTCTGAATCACTTTCATCTGAAATATCATCCAACTGTTCATCTAGGCGTTTTCCCAAGTCGAATACAGTTTCAGTCCATGGAGAAGATGTGAGGGATTTCTCAGGAGATTCAAGGCTTTGAACCAAATCAGAGTGTTTCTGAACTGGTGTTGCGTTTTCAGAGATAACACTATTGTCCATAGAGACAGATCGCTACAAACACAGACTTATAAGGTCTTAAATGTGTTTTCTTGCTCTGATACCAATTGAAAAAGCGGGGGTCTAACAACCACACTCAATATTTCACTTAGAAATATGTATGGAAAAACTCCAATATAATTCCAAGAGAATCAACTAGACAATCAGACTCAATCAATGGAAATATATCCAAGAGATATATCTTTATTTCTTAATTCAAAATCCGCAATCAAAAAAATAAGAATTTACGAGCCCGATTGAATATAAGAAATAACTTGGACGGTATCAAAAACCAATATCCAAGTGTCAATCAATTTAATCAACACCCAAAGGTTGGATTCACAATTGATTGAACTTACGCACAACCTGTGATATTTCAATTATATAAACAAATATAATGCGGAAAAGAAATAATATGGACACCAGAAGTTTTGTTAACGAGGAAACCACCAATGCAGAATAACCCCGGGACCTAGTCTAGATTTGAACACCATACTGTATTAAGACGCTACAGACGCTCGCCTACTCCAAGTTAACTTCAGACTGGAATGTAGTTGAGCCCTAACCAATCTCAAACTGATCAAGGTACAATAGAGTTCCTTACGCCTCTAGAACCACGCTGGATTCTGCGCACTTGATTCCCTTAGATGATCTCACCCACAACTAAGAGTTGCTACGACCCAAAGTCGAAGACTTGATAAACCAATCCGTCTCATACAAAAAAGTCTATTGAATAGATAAATCTATCTCCCATAGATATACCTATGAGTTTTGTTGCGTCTTTTGAAAAATCAAGGTGAACATGAACCAATTGATACACCAGACTTATATTCCCGAAGAACAGCCTAGTAATATAAATCACCTCACAATAATCTTAATCGTATGGTAGCGAAACAAGATATTGTGGAATCACAAATGATGAGACGAAGATGTTTGTGACAACTTTTTATCTTGCATATCGGAGATTAAATCTCAAGCCAATCTTAGAGAAGATAGTACTCAATCAAGATAAAAAACAACAAGATCAGAGCACGCAAATACAGAGAAAATAGTTGGGTCTGGCTTCACAATCCCAATGAAGTCTTCAAGTCATTAACCTACTGGGTTTTGGAAAATCCTAAGGTTAAAGGAGAATCGACTCTAGTCGCAACTAGTATCACACATGAGGCGTGGGGATTAGGTTTCCCAGTTGCTAGAGTTCTCCTTTATATAGTCTTCAAATCAGGGTTTGCAATCAATGTTACCTTGGTAACAAAGCATTCAATATTCACCGTTAGATGAAAAACCTGATTAGACTCAAGCTAATATCTTTCAACCGTTAGATTGAACTTAGCTTGTTACACACAAATGAAAAGTGACTTCATATAGATATGAGTAACCGTACCTAAACGTGTGCACCTTGTTGGCTCAACAATAATTAACCGAAGTTGTCCATATGAACACTTTCATATCAACCATATTCATCTTAACCATAATTAGTTCAAATGACTCAAATGAAACTAGTTTTAGAGTTGTTCAATTGTTTATATTCTCATAGAAGTATACAAGACAAAATTGAAGCAAAATCAATTTTGATTCACTCGAATCAATTCATACACATTATAGCCACGGTTTGCAAAATATTGCATTCCTTATTATATAAATGTATTAGTTCATGAACAAACCGATTTTATAACATAACCTACTCAAGTATGCAAACGGGTACGCATACCTAAGTAGCCGGACTTGGAATGTGTTTTCTAGTATGCAAACGAGAATGCATACTGTCGTTCACATCCGAACTCAGTTGAATATAGTGCACGTACGGGTACGCATACCAGGTTCCCAGACTTCAATTGACTTCTCCAGTACACATACGGGGTATGCATACTATAGCTCCCGGACTTCACCTGACCAACCAGTATGCATACGGGTTTGCATACTAGATTGCCGGTCTTGGACTACACATATGCAAGTACGCATACTGTGTTTATATCCAATCATGGTTAATCATTCTAACTCTCATTTCAATCATTGAAACATTCTTAGAAGACGAAAATAGCTGTGTCACACAAACTATTAGCTTCAAAGAAATTTTAAGTGATCGAATGATCAATACGAAACATTCCGAGTCTACAACAAATGACTGTCTCACAAAAATCATGTAAGATATAACCAGGTGATTTTCACATGATCATCTTTTGACTTTCGTCAAGAATATACGAACTTGGTTAAAGAGAAAGCTTACCAAAACATATTTCGAGAAATATGCAAGCGAGCTAAACTCAGCTCTAAATATCAAATGTGTATAATTGAAGTCTATATAGCTATACGACTTTTGTCTCAAATAGGAGATAGAGTGGATAGACTTTTGAGTGATAGATGAGTTCAAGTGTCCGCATAATTTTTGTTGATGAAGTTCCACAAGCTCCCCTTAGTCGTTCTTCGTCTTCAATCGATGAACGCCTTGAAGTCTAAAGCTCAACTACACTTTCTATCCTAATCCGAGACTTAGATATAAGTAGACTAGAAATCAAGACTTATAGTTTGACAACTAAACTTGACAAACAAGCTTGAGATAACAACGCTTGCGAGTTCGACCGAGCAGTGCTCTAACAAAGACTACAATTCATAGAAGCTTTAACAACATACAACAACTCTAGGAGCATCAAAACACCTGGATTATAACAGATAAGGAAAAAATTATCAAGCTCATGATTGAGAACTTCATATATCAGTATAGAACACCAAATACATTAATTGACGAAAGCCTGTTTGAAGCAATAACGCCAAGGTTAACCCCTTAACAATGTAATATGTTAACAACCAAGGTGACCCTTGAGGAGATCCAAGAGGCGCTCTTCTCCATAAGATCGGAGCGTGTCCCGGGACCAGATGGATACACCAGTAAGTTTTTCAAAGTTTCTTGGGAAACAATCCAACCACGTACAACTGATGATATATTCAAAGTTTTTTTAGTTCCCTTAGCATCCACACTTTCATGAACCATGCTAACCTCGCGTTAATCCCAAATATTCATCACTCCTCAAAACCCTTAGTATGATAGGGCTATGTAGTGTCACTTATAAAATCATTTCAACGATATTTATCAATCGCATAAGACCTTCAATACCATTTTTGATAAGCCCATATCGAGTGATTTTGTGCCACAAACATCCATCGTTGCCGAACTTTTTTACTGCATCAAAACCTCAAACCGTACTAAAGATCCCAAAATAGCTCTTAATCTAGACATCCAAAAAACTATGACTCATTGTACTGGGATTTCACCAAACAAGCTTTCACTAGCTTAGGTTTCCCCTCAACCTTAATGGATTATATTATGATGTGGATATCAACAATAACCTACTCAATCAATATCAACGACCCTTTGCATGGGTACATAACCCCAACTAAGGGAATAAGGCAAGGGGATCCTCTCTCATCATATATATTTATTATTTTTGTGGAAATAATATCCACAAATTTAGGAATTCTTGAAACCCATAAGAAAGAATAAAGGGATATACATTTCCCAAAAGGACCCGCCAATACTACATCTCATGTACGTGTATGACCTATTGATAACATATAAAGAAACTTCGGAAGGCACCAACCACCTCAAGCATCAGCTATAATCCTATGGAAATTCGGCGGGCAACACATCAGCACCTCAAAATCCACAATCAACTATCATCCGAAACTTGAACAACACCAACTATATGAATTAAAACAAGCCTTTAATATATCAAAAAATCAAACCACTCCCCACCCCACAACTATTTAGAAGTGCAATTAAAGCATGAGAGATCTTTCTACCATATATTTTTTTCCAATCCTTCAATACCAAACTCGCAAGGAAAAAAGATGGATGACTAAATGCCTAACCCAAGTAGCAAGATTCACACTCATAAAATCGTCCCTCACCCCTACTGCAAATCATCTCATGCAAACACAAATCCTTTCTGCACACATCCACACAAAAATGGATCATATCAAGAGAAATTTTTTCTGGGCCATGACTCTTCCATCAAGAAGCTCCACCCACTAGGAGGGGACACGCAACACAAACTCAAAGCTCAGGGAGGATTGGACATCCGAAGTAGTAGGGAACACAACAAAGAATTTTTCATGAAACGAATTTGAAACATTCACGAAAAACCTACCTCCATATTAGCAAAATTATATAATGCAAAATACCTCAAATATAACCCCATTTTCGAAACATCCCTCCCCTCCCGTCATCTCCCAGCCTGTAGTGGAGGCAGCTGGCCTCGCTCATACCAACCTTCAAATATCATCTGTTTCATCAAATTGGAGACTGATTAAACACCCTTATCCAAGCAAACTGGATCTTACAATTTAATAACACCATTAACCCAACCTTATGTTGTCCCATATAATCGATTGCTGACATCATTGACCCATCAACAAGGAATTGGAATCGTGATAGGATGAATCTAATTCCTTAAACCATAGTTCAACGAATCATCAACATTAACATTACATGAACAACCAACCAGATAGGATCATATGGACTTTTACCAAAAGCGGAAAATATACCACAACTTCAGGATACAACTGCCTCATCAGCGATTTTGCGCAAAATCATTAAAACCCTCTCCCCAACCAACTTACTTTGGATACTCATGTATCCTTAAAAGGTGAAACTTTTCTTGTGGAAAGATATTAATGAGGGTCTGCCAACCCTCAACGTTCTCAACTGCATCCAACTCACCAAATCCAACCTATGCCCTCAAGCAGTTATAATCCTGAAACGTCCAATCACATTCTGCTTTACAGTCAAATAACCATAAATTCTTAGAATCTCATGCTATCTCATCTCAGAAACAACCAGAACATCACTCATAACATACACACCTCACTACGACATCAGATGATTGTCTCCCAACTCCTAAAAACAAAATCTCTTTCCCCGGCCACCACAACCTTCTGTTTTTTTTTTGTCCTTATGGATAACTAGGAACGACGTATTTTATCGCCAGCAACAACCAAATCCGACAAGCATAATGCAAATGGCAATAAAGCACCAACATGAATATTCGTGGGCCAGAACCATCCACCTCCAGTGATACCTGAGATGCAACCTTATACAAAGACTAGCAACATCAACCATCTTCGTGGGGTAGCTCAAACCCCACTTAGATTGGATCAAGATTTACACGGACAGTGCAGCAAGCGGATATCCCTGTAACTATTGGAAATCCAGTAGTACACCCAAGTAATGAAATACACAAGATCTAAGACATGGTTATGAGAATAGGATCAAACACTTCCTTTATGATTGCACACGAACTATAAATTCTTTTATAAATAAGTTAAGATGATGATGATACAAGTATGGAAACTCAAAATAACCCTAACTTACTTTCTCTTAACGTAACCTCTCCAAATACAAAAATACAACCACTTTTACAATGAACCAAGGTCTTTATTTATAGGCAAAACTAAGTAGTCGAGTACAACTCATTTTACTTCGCCGGAAATCACACAATTCACGTGATTCTACTTTATACTTTGCCCAAGCCATTTTCAATAAAGTTATTCCATTCTTTTCGCCGATAACTTCGGTAACTTGTCGGTACAGCTGTCTCATTTCTTGCGCAATAATTCACCTTCGCCTGAAACTACTTCGTCTTGTTGCTTCTTCGTAACTGCTTTATCGCTTGATCAAGTTTATCTCTCCTGTCGGTTATTCATACATATTTCGTAGATCTGATAATTAGAATGGATTTATACTTCGCAGATCTAATATTCGTAAAAGTAGCTCTGACATTTGATTTGACTCATCACTGACATTTCCCCTCGGGGTTGATAAAAGATCTTCTGTTTTAAGATTTACTTCGCCTATTTCGTTCAGCCTCGTTCAACCACGTGGCAAGTAGGTTTTTTGTACCTTCATTTCTCGTTCCATTCGCAATGATTAAGGATGTAAGGAGAATTGTTAGAGCATTGCTCGGTCGAACTTGCATGCGATGCTATATCAAGCATCTTTGTCAATGTTAGTAATCAAAACTATAAGTCTTGATTTCTATTCTATTATAGCTAAGTCTCGAATTAGGATAGAAAGTGTAGTTGAGGTCAAGGACTTCATAGCGATTCATCATACAAGTAGAAGAACTACTCAAGGAACCGGTGGAACTTCTCGACAAAAAGGTATGTGAAGACTTGAACTTATCTGTCACTCAAAAGTCTATCTACTCTATCTCCTACTTCTTGAGACAAAAAGTTGTATGCTATATATATAGACTTAGATTATACACATTTGGTATTTCGAGCCGAGTATACCTCTCCTATCTATATATCGAAATATTTTTTGGTAAGCTTTTCGCTTCGACCAAGTTTATCTTTACCTAGTGATGAAAGTCATGATATGTTTCAATCATCTTGAAAATTGCTTTGACGAGAAATGGTGTAACAACTATATAACGTCCTCTAAGAATGTTTCAAATATTGGAATGAGAGTTTGGATTACATAACCAATGATGGACATAAGCATTGTTGTGGAAACACATTTATGTATAAGTCCTATTCCTTGAACCAAAATTTGCGAACTTTGTTGATCAAGAGAAACCGGAAGAATGGGTTGTTGCCAAGTCCGCAAACTCAGTCCGCGAACTGCCGAAGTTCTCAAACCAGAGAATTTCTGCTGGAGTTGACAAACTACTTGCGCGAGCTAAGTCCGTGAACCCAGTCCGCGAACCGGCAAAAGGTCTCTCGCCGAGATTTTCTGTTGGAGTTTGTAAACTCTGCCGGTTGCTTAAGTCCGCGAACCTAGTGTGCGGACTTAAAAAGGTTATATATCTGAAGATGATTTCTGAACTTAAACTTTAAAAAGACTACGGAATGCAATTTGCAAACCGTGCTATAAAAGTTCATGAACCGATTCAAGTGAATCAAAACATCTTTGCTTCAATTGTGTCTTGTGTAGTTACATAAGATTTCCTTGCAATTGAACAACTCTCTAACTAGTTCATTTGAGTCATTTGAACTAGTTATGGTGAAGAAGAATATGGTTGATATGAAATGCTCATATGTCTAACCTTTTGGTTAACTATTGTTGAACCAACAATGTACACGTTTGGGTACGGTTAACTAACCTAGAAGCGTGCAGTTCATTTGTGTATAACAAGCTAAGTTTTCGATCTAACAGTTGAGAAATATTAGCTTGAATCTAAATCAGGTTTTCATCTAACGGTGAATATTGACTGCTTTGTTACCAAGGCAAAACCCTGATTTGAAAGACTATATAAAGGAGACATCTAGTATTGTGCAAAACTAATCCCCACACCTTAGGTGTGATAATATTTTGCGTACTAGAGTCGGTTCTCCTTTAACCTTTGTTTTTTTTCTTCTAAAACCAGGTTAACGACTTAAAGACTTCATTGGGATTGTGAAGCCAGACCGATACTACTTTTATCGTAGTTGTGTGATCTGATCTTGCATCTTCTATCGTATGAGTACAATCAGATTGATTGGCTTGAGATTTGATATCTCCGTTAGGCAAGATATAAAAAGTAATCACAAACATCTTCGTCTCATTGTTTGTGATTCCACAACATCTTGTTTCGCTACTATACGATTAAGATTGTTGTAAGGTGATTGATTAATCTAGGATGTTGTTCGGGAATATAAGACCGGTGTATCAATTGGTTCCTGTTCACCTTGATTATTATCAAAAGACGGAACAAAAACTTAGGGTTTTTCTGTGGGAGACAGATTGATCCTTTGATAGACTTGTCTGTGTGAGACAGATTTGTTTATTGTCAAAGCCTGCGATTTTGGGTCGTAGCAACTCTTAGTTGTGGGTGAGATCAGCTAAGGGAATCAAGTGCGCAGTATCCTGCTAGGATCAGAGGCGTAGGGAGTACAATTGCACCTTGGATCAGTGGGAGACTGATTGGGGTTCAACTACAGTCCATTCCGAAGTTAACTTGGAGTAGGCTAGTATCTGTAGCGGCTTAATACAGTGTGTGTTCAATCTGGACTAGGTCTCGGGGTTTTTTCTGCATTTGCGGTTTCCTCGTTAACAAATTTCTGGTGTCTATGTTATTTCAATTTCCGCATTATATTGTTTTATCTTTATAATTGAAATAATACAGGTTGTGCATTAGATCAATCAATTGGAGAATCCGACCTAACGGTTGTTGATTGATATTGATTGACACTTGGATATTGGTCTTTGGTACCATCCAAGTTATTCCTACTACAAGAAAACATGGCTTTGGTGACAATAATTTTTGCGGAAAAGAATATTTCATTGCTAAAGCTTAATTGTTGTGACCAAAATAATTTTTGTCACTATTGTTAGGTTTTTTGCGATGGGACTCGGGTTTCATCACTCATAAGTTTTTAGTGACCTCGTTTAGAGACAAAATAATGTCTAATCACTAATAAGTTTTTTGTGATTATATATTTTTGTCACCATTTAATTATATTGTGATGTTGCTAAAAAATTGGGACAAAATCTTTTTAGTGATAATTTATAACTTTCCTTGCAAAAAAAAGAGCTTATACTAACCAAATTAATTCGTCACTAACTAATTTTACAGTAAAGAAACTAAAAGTTTGACGCTATATTTATTTTTAGCGACCATCAACTTTTTTCATTGCAAATATTTGTCAATGTCTAATCGTTACAAGAAATAACATCTGCAACGAAATAAATTTTGTTGCTTTTGTCATTTTAGTGACACTATAATTTCATCGCAAGTCATGATTCTATTGATTACTAAAATGTCGTCACAAAGAATTCTCTATGGTGATAAAATAAAAAATAGTTGTTAAATATTATTTTTTTAGGTAACAATATATTTTATCACGTGAAACATAATATTTAACTATAACTTATAAATTAGAGAAAAACAATTCATTTGTCGAAGTAATTTTTCATAAAGGGAAAAATACAAGTCATCATTTGTTTACTTCATATGGGGAAAAGAAATTAAACCAACATAAATAGAAAAAATTCCTTCTAACACAAAGAATCCAAAAATTAAAATAGATGAAGTCTGGTTGGGAAGGATGAGGATATGCACCCATGGTATATCTACAAATAAATCCATTTTTAATAAAAGTGAAATTAATCCAAAATAACACATTTTATAGTGATCTTTCACTATGGATTTTGTTACAACAATGCTCTATAGAATTGGTGCTAGAGCATTGCTTTATAGAGGACAGAAAAGACACAAAATAACCTGAATAGTTTCAAAAGTAAATTCCCATGACGGCAAATAAATAAGATAAAAAAAAACAGACCTGTGAAGGGAAAGCCAAACGTAAAAATGAACTTGAGATAAAGATCGAAGAATGTTGAAATCCAACCAATCAACAAGAAAAAATAATTAACCACATATATGAAAAATTCTACCGGCATGAAATCACCGAAAGATAAGGAGTTATTATTCTAATCAAAATTATTATCAAACTAAACAACTATTTTTAAGTAAATAAGTGCAAACAACTAATACTCTGTAGAGCTGCTGAAGGTCCCGTTATACATGGTAGCATGCATGTGAAGGCTTTGTTTAAATCTCAAGCTAAGTCGTTTCCATCAATGGCGAGTTCATTAGTTTTCGCACATACAATTCTCAAATTTTGTTTCTTATTATCCGTTTTTTTTTACCGTCCAGAGTTATCTCGATCCGGAAAGATCGATAACAATTATCAAATTCCTTCTCATTATTTGGACTTGTTTTCATTTATCGGATTCTTTATCATTATTTCGATTAATATTCATTCTTCGAATTAATTTTCAGTTTTATAATTTCATAAATTATTTTCGGGTTAATAATAATTGTATGTTTATTATCGTTCTTTAAATTCATTCTCATTCATATACATATGTGCGATTCATTGTGGAGAACGCCGATAAAGGTACATTGTGTTCATTCTGATGGGACAAGTTTTTAAATTTTATCTATCTACTTTGTTCATTGTGTTCATCCGACTTTGAGATACGCCAATTTCATTAGATACGTTTAATGATTTATATAAGTCAATTTCAAGAGAAAATCTGATTCATGATCTCATTTAACCAGGCCCATTTACGTCCTAGCTGTGTCATTGGTGTGTCCAACTAGCGTCCACGAAAGAAACATATGGGATGCGCACGCGGGCAAGTCTTACACGCGTCGTGTCAGCGTTCTGACTGCGTCCTGCATCCTCTGTGCGTCTGACGCGGACACGACACCTAAATTGATGCTTCCGTGCTTGATCCGTATGAGCACTCCAAGATAAATATCCTCGCTCAATCAATTTCATAATCCGTATACCTACACCATTATAAGGAGATCCGTCGTCCATAACATTTATCAAAACCCTTTTTTTTCTTCTCTCACTTCACTTTTCCTATCTCTCGTCTCGCATCTCTTTCTTTTTCTCCAGCCAGCAAATTAAAGGCCCGTCTATACAAGTTGACCAACTTCAATCCCAATCGCAAATTCAACTCATCCCCTGGAGATGCCCAGAGAGGAAGGAGAGAACGGAATTCGTAAAACACATCATTTTAATCGCAACACCACGATTCGATGCAATCCCAACTCCTTCAACTGCTCAAAGCGGAAGAAGAGGGAAGAGTTTTAGTAGAGCAATACCAATAGCAAATCCTACATCTATAGATGATGCACCACCTTTATTAGATGCTTAATGTGTTCAAGTTAACAAGTCAATGGTAAGTTTTTTACAAATTTTGTCAGATCTCTAATTAGGGTTTTGATTTCTATCTTTCGTTTAATTTTTGTCGATTTCTTCGTTAGGGTTTTAATATCCAATTAGGGTTTTGATTTCTAATTAGGATGTCGATTTTTAAGAAGGGTTTTGATTTCTCCCTCGGGGTTTTTCTTCATCACTTCAATTCGATGGTTGGTGTTGTGCATTTGTTCATCTTTTCAATTTGTTTGTTTTATTGGTTTTATTATGAAATCAAACCACCTAAACCCTTGTGTTTTATTCTAATTCTTTTCCGTAACCCTGATCTTTTATATTTTGTTTGCGTGTTGTGCTACCACCTGGAAGCATTCGTAGAGATTGTACTGAACTTGCTGCGAGCTCGTCGTTATACGTGGGTGTACCCAGACAGCTTCAGTTCATAAGAACCTCAATGGTTTCATCAGGTTGAGTCTTTAAATGTAGTTGTAGTCTTTAACTTGGGGTTTTTGGTTCTTTTAGTTTTCAGTGCGAATACCTTATTGTTGACATAACTCATAAGTATTTTATCTGCGTGGTAGAAACCATATTCTAATTTATAAGAACTTAAAGGCTTTTAGGGTTGAGTCTTTAAACATAGTCTTGAATTTGGGGTTTGGCTCATTTAGTTCTCAGTGCGAATACCTTAGTTTTGACAGAAGTATTTGATTTGCATGGTAGAAACCATATTCTAGTTATAATAGTGTAACAATAATTGGTTGTATTTAGAGCATTTGATTGTGATTTCCTGTACTACTGCTCTGCAACGATAGTGCAAGAAATGTTTTCAGTTCGTTGGTGTTAAATGAAAGTATTATACACCTTATGGCCCATTATATATATGAAATTTTCAAGTGTTTATGTATATCAATTGATTCTCGCCGCCACCTGTTTGTAAAAAAACTTTTATCGACTCGTTTTAATGGTGTAGTTTGCAGTGAAAACCATGTTGCAGGCTATTAATAATTCTTCGAGATGTATATTTCAGATTGATATACTGATTTTATGTATTTTTTAATTCAGGCACCAAAAGGATGAAAGCTCCACCACCATCTTCAAAGTCAGCTAAGTATGTTGGTGGTAAACAAAATAAGAAAGTCTATTCATAATGTGTTCTTCTTTGTGAAAACCACCCTAATTGTTTTCTAAGATTACAAGTTATATTATTGCACATGTATGGGATTTTCTTCCATTTTTATCCTTGGTGTTTTGTTTCAAACTTCGTGAAAACCATGCTCTAACTCCTTTATGGTGTTTTGTTTCAAAATTTTGTGATTAAATTCTTAGTCCACCTTATTGTATTTTTACTTGTTGTTTTCCTTCATGGTAAGCATGAAATGTTCTCTAGAATGCCGTTTTAACTCTAGTATACTGTAGCATAGAGTATTAACTTGCTATCTTGAATTTTAGCACACACTTTTGTAAATGGAAGGAATGCTATTTTAGCTGGCACAAACCTTTGCCTTAGCCTAATTTCCCCCTGTGATTTTGATATAATTTTTTCTAAGATCATTACTTCAGCTGGCTTCGTAAAATATTATGTCACACAATTCCCTAAGTAAAGAGTCAGTTCGTGCAATCTTAAATATCATCTTCAATCCATGATTATGTAGACAACTATATTATGATAACTTTATGGAGTGGTGGGTTCAAATCATATATGCACTGAGAAGAAGCATATCTGCTGACTGAAGGACACAAAGTCTACCTTTCACTGTTCCCCTTCTAATATTTTTTTTACTCAAGCTTGGTTATGCTTTTAGCTAATTAATTATCATGTTACTCATGTGTGGCAATTTTTTATATTTAAAATTTATGCTTCATGTGAGTTGGGTCCTATGCCTTTCTCATTTTCTTAGACATGCCTTTCTTTGTAGAGTTAATCTAATGTTGAACTGATGTGTTGGTCAGACGAAGTTGAGATTCAAACGACACCCGTACATATATCACTGAAGGACTAGGCACAATGGCTTTGATTTCTGATGAAGCTCCCATAAGATGGGTAAGTAGACGGTATTAATGTTCGTTTGTTGTGTGTCTCTAAACTAATATGATTCACAAACCCATCCAATCAATATTTGTTGTCTTTTCTTGGTTAATCTATGACGTCATTGGAATTGAATTACCTACTTGTTTGACATTCTGGTACACATCATAATGTGTTAATTATTCTTTACTGTATATATATAGGACAAGATTAGTGATCTATTGCAGCAAGGCAATAAAGAGGGAGCTACACCACCCACTGGGATCAAAAGTATGTGCTGAAGTTTTGAAGAGAATGCGAAGGCGACGACGACGTGCTATAACCACTGCTGATTATAACAGTGAAGCACTTCATGAATGATAGAAGCGCAAGCTGACTGAATTCAAGCTCAAGATGACCAACTATGCGCGCAAAATGAGGCTATCAAAAGGTTGAAGGAAGACAATGAAAATCTCACACTAAACATGATCTGAAAACAACATCTGATGCGTAGACTCGGGCTATAGTCTGGTATTTGATTTTTACTGGTGAAAGTGTTTATTTATTTAGTGGTAGAGTTTATTTATCAGATGTTTTTCAGTTTGGATATTGTCATAATTTGTTTTAATGGTTAATTATTTTTTATTCAACTAATATTATTTATTTATTGTGTAATAAATCTCTTTGGAATGATGGATGAAAATATATGCTAGTCACCAAAGAAAATTTGGTGACTAATTTGGCATGTAAAGAAAATAGTTAGGGACAAATAATTTTGCTAGGAAATAGTTGTGGTGAGGTTGGTGTTGAGTCTCTAATAAATTTTTGAGACGAATGACTTCGTCGGAAAAATAGTTTTGGAGACAATTATATTTGTAAGTAAAGTTGTTTGGAGACGAAGATACAATCATAATTGGTCATTATATGTACTTTTGAAGACGATTAAAATTTGCTATTGAATTTTTATTTCTAGATGAAAGTTAGTTCGCTGCTAAACCATTATATTTTCTGAGATGAACAATTTTGTAGCTAAAACTATTTATGTGACAAATTTGTTTCTTCACTATAAGTATATTTTTGAGACGAAAATATTTCGCGGCTAAAACTATTTTATGTGACGAATTTGTTTCTTCACAATAAGATATTTCGAGACGAACAAATTTCACGGCTAAAGTTATTTTAAGTGACAAAATATTTTCCTCACCAAAGATACCTAGAGTGACAAAATTCTTCGTCACAAAATTAGTGAACAGTGTCAATTTTATTTGCTCACAAAAAGATAGTTTTGGTGGCAAAAAGTTTTATGTCGCTAATTAAAAAAATTCGGAGACGATTTCTTAAGGACGTCACAGAACACTTTCAACGACTCACTATAGGTGATGAAATTTTTTGCATCGCTGAATTCTTTTTGCAACGAACAAATTGACTTTCATGACACAATATTTTGCCACTAAAAGTGACTTTTCTTGTAGAGCTTGTATTTGATTAGTACTCGCAGTTTCTGTTTGAGGAAATCAAATCAAGAGAGAGACATAAACTCGTTGATATAATTTTAATTGATTGAGTCTTGTTGATTATCTTAAAAGTGTATTCGAGTTTGTCCATACAGATTGCTAAGCGAAATATTGGATGGTGTTGTTAGACCCTCGCTTTTTCAATTGGTATCAGAGCAGGCAAACACGTTTAAGACCTTACAAGTCTGTGTTTATAACGATCTGACTCTATGGAAAAGAGTACTATCTCTGACAAACGTATCACCAGAAATAAAAGTTCTATCTCGTCTAACTCTATTAAAAAGAAAGGTTCTACAATCTCGAATATAGATGAACCCTCTGTACTGACGAGACAGACTAACACCGACATGTGTATTCCCGGTTATCCTTCAAATGAGAGTCTCTCCATTAATGAACGAGATTCAGCTGAAGAGAGTGAATTGATTCTAAATCTTGTTAGAATCCAAGATGATAGATTCAATCGATTGAAGCATCATGTCAATGTTCTACTTGGTGTAATAAGAGATTGCAAATCCAAAGACAATACTGAAGTTCGTTCTTCGTGTACATCTCTTGAAGCTAGCCTTAGAAGAGATGCCTTGGAAATTGAACATCACTTGAGTAAACTCTCTATCCAAGGATGCTCAAAGCAATCCAATATGCCAAGTACTTATGACACAACTAAAGACGGTTCATTCTCAGAAGTAAAAACGAAAGTCCCTTCGAGTAAAACAGATGTGCCTGAAGTTACCATCACTCAAGGATGTTACACATCAAATGAAGGGAAGAAATCTTCTAACGATGATATTAAGACCGTACTATCTAATCATTCTAGAGATCAGAAAGTATGCCTTGTCTGTGAGACAAAGAGGTCTGTTAAACAAAAGGGAAACTCTAGGTTGAAGAAAAACTTCTTGGTTCAACTTCAACACACCTTATATTTAATTCTCAAAGGTGTAACTGACATTCGTATGACGATACCAATTGGTTTTCGTACCTACTATGTGTATGTTACCAGGAAAGTCAGTTCAATGAGTTCCTCAAACACTCAAGAACAAAACATACGTCTTAATAAATACCGTCTAAAGGAAGATCATGTCATGGTCTCTGGAAATAATGCTTCTCCTGTTGAGAAAGGAAGTTCAGAAGAAAGAAGGAAAATTGATGAGTTGAGAAATAATTTAAAAGAGTTAATTGAAGGATATAAAAAAGTTGTTAACAGGTTGTCCTCCTCCTCCTCCTCAAACCAAAACTCTTCTGGTAAGAACTCAAACCATGTCTAGTATTTTGATGACAGTAAGTTTTATGATAATTTCTCACATAAAAAGGAGTCTCTCTCTAGATTCAGGAGGAAAAAGAGACTTAACCATAAACACAAATCTCTTGATGAGCTTGTGGCTCACACTTGTGCTAATTAATCACAAGGGTTGAAGAGCTTACTCATAAAAAACCCTGTTGAGTAAGATGTGTTCAGGTATACTTTTGGAATTTGCGTCTGTTAGGTTGAGCTATCTTCTTATCGTCCATAGCTAAACTTTTTGATTGCAGACTCACTATGCTTAAAGTATTGTCCGTGTCTATAGTGTCATTTTCTTTAGGAAGTTTTCTTCTGAGTCTTGCTTTTTTGCTACAACTTTGTTCAAAAGTGCTTTTCTGTGCTATGAAGTTTTTCGAAACTTGTTTTGTTTATGGGTCCTTCTTTTCTGGGTCTTTTTGTACTCGAACGGATATCTGTGTTCTGGGATGAGTCAACGGTTTAAGAAAACCCTAGAATCCCGTCCCTAAGAGACCCTTAAATATCAATCTATTGAGTTACGAAAGTCTCGTACGCATACTCTAGGTTGACTTCTGGGTTGTCAAGAATGTATTCTTCTTCATCTTTCTATGGTGGTTTTGCAAGAGGGTTCCTTGACAAAAGTCGTGTTACTGAGTCCAAGAATAAAATAACCCTTGTAGATGAAGATCATCCTAATGCTTCATGTTATTTTGCCTATGTTCATGAGGATGCTGAAAAGGATGATATGGTTTCTGTTGAAGTTGTTCATGACTTTCTTAAGTACTTTGGGGAAGCAAAACAAGAGATCATTGTGACTCTGGAAAATCTTGATGCATTGAAAACTGAGTTGGAAAAGGTTACTTTTGACCTTGGTCTCATAAAGTCTCACATCAATGATCTTCGCAAAGAGAATCACCTCTCCGATGTTGCAATGAATGTTGTTGATCACAAGCTCGAAGACCCGTTGTCTCATGGGGATTATGAATTGTCCATATAATCGTAGTTCGTGTTCACAATAGCACTGGAGTCTGTTTTCCTTTAGCTTGTTTTAATTGTTGCCTAGTATGTCTTCTTTTTGACTTAGTTGGAAGAATAATTAGTGCTTGAATATCAATAATTGTGACTACACATTGCTATTATTTTTCATCTTTTTGTATTTTTTTTAGGTTTATTGGTTTTAAATTCTAAAAATATTTGGGGGATGATGTTTTTGCAGTATTAATCTTTATGATTTGTTATATTGCAACTTGTCACTTGAAGGTCCCATACTTTGTCAAAAGTAAAGTCGTTCGTGTTCGGTATTCACGTACTGGTAAAAGGATGAGTGGACTTTTGACAAATACAAAAGTTAAGACTATATTTTTAATGATTTTGATGGAAGATAGGTTAAAATCTTTTGTTTTCAAGGATTATGTCTATTATTGTTGTTATGCAAATAATGACTGAAGATAGAATGAATCCTTGTGTATTCCGCAGTATTGATCAATCCTGATCCATATTCGTATGTATTACTGTGAGGCTCTGTAATGTGTCTTATGTTGAGCACGATACAACCAAGTTGATTATTTTTTATTAGCTTTGTTAGTTGTTCAGTAAGGTACTTTACGTTGAGCATTTTGAACTAAATTAATCATCTTGTTTGGTTATTTAGTTATTGCTCCGTAAGTTTTCTTATGTCGAGCAAAACAATTGAAAATTAAATTAATTACTTTGGTAATTAGTTTGGTTGTATATTCCAATTAGATTAATTATGGGTTCTCTTGTAATTAATCTAGCTGAGTATTTTTGTGTCTCCATGAGTTTTCTTATGTTGAGCACAAACAATTGAATTGATCACTTTTTGCGTTTGATTTGGTTGCATATACCGATTAAATTAATCACGGGTTTTACTTGTGATCAATTTCATTGAGTTTTTGGATATAAAAAATCATTCTTATGGTTTTTGGTGTCCAATAAAATCCTTATTTTTTTTTGAAATTAAGGTCGCTCTTATTGTTCTTTAGGGAATGACATCAAATGGGGGAGAGTTCTATTGAACTTGTGCTTAATGGTCATATCTTGAGGGGTGTGCGGCTGTGGAATTTTAGAGGGGTTATCTTGTATCTTTAAACTCCTCGATGAATGCTATTAGGTTCGGCTATATGATTGCATCTAAATAAGATGATGTGTGTTCTTTCTTTTTAGTCATGAAATGTATCTTACGGAAATTTCATTATGATCCCGTTCTTGTACCTTTGCCAATTTTATTGACAAAAAGGGGGAGAATTAATATGTAGTTCACACTACAAATACATATGGTCTTCGGGTCATTATGTAAGGGGGAATGGTTTCCATGTGATCATGGAGTATTGACTAAGGGGGAGTGATACATATCACCATAGTATTATTGTTGAAGTTGTGATACAATTGAACTTTGACGCTGTGTAATAATACTATGACACTGTATAACAATGATCGCGACCGATGCTTTCTCATTGTTATAGCTACGGATCTTCAACATCGATGATGCTAAACTTACAACCTTCGGGATCATTGGAGTACTTGGAAGTGACGAAGATTTCAAGGAATGTTGAAGATTAGACATGTGGAATAGGAGCTACTTAGGTTTCTTTATCTTTTTTGTATTCCATATGTATTGATAGTTTTGTCACTAAAATTGACAAAGGGGGAGATTGTTAGAGCATTGCTCGGTCGAACTCGCATGCGTTGCTATCTCAAGCATGTTTGTCAATGTTAGTGATCTAAACTATAAGTCTTGATTTCTAGTCTATTATAGCTAAGTCTCGGACTAGGATAGAAAGTGTAATTGAGCTCAACGAATTCATGGAGATTCATCATACAAGTAGAAGAACTACTCAAGGAACCGGTGGAACTTCTCGACAAAAACGTATGTGAAAACTTGAACTTATCTGTCACTCAAAAATCTATCTACTATATCTCCTACTTCTTGAGACAAAAAGTCGTATGCTATATATATAGACTTAGATTATACACATTTGGTATTTCGAGCCGAGTCCTCACCTATCTATATCTCGAAATATGTGGTGGTAAGCTTTTCGCTTCGACCAAGTTTATCTTTACCAAGTGACGAAAGTCATGATATGTTTCAATCATCTTGAAAATTGCTTTGACGAGAAATGGTGTAACAACTATATAACGTCCTCTAAGAATGTTTCAATGATCGGAATGAGAGTTTAGATTACATAACCAATGATGGACATAAGCATTGTTGTGGAAACACATTTATGTATAAGTCATATTCCTTGAACCAAAGTTTGCGAACTTTGTTGATCAAGAGAAACCGAAAGAATGGCTTGTTTCCAAGTCCGCGAACTGCCGAAGTTCTCAAACCCGTGAATTTCTGCAGGAGTTGACAAACTACTTGCATGAGCTAAGTCAGCGAACCGGCGGAAGGTCTCTTGCCGAGATTTTCTGCTGAAGTTTGTAAACTCTGCCGATTGCTTAAGTCCGCGAACCTAGTGTGCGAACTTAAGAAGGTTATATATCTGAAGATGATTTCTGAACTTAAACTTTAAAAAGACTAAGGAATGCAGTTTGCAAACCGTGGCTATAAAAGTTCATGAACCGATTCAAGTGAATCAAATCATCTTTGCTTCAATTGTGTCTTGTGTAGTTACATAAGATTTCCTTCCAATTGAACAACTGTATAATTAGTTCATTTGAGTCATTTGAACTAGTTATGAAGAAGAAGAACGTGGTTGATATGAAATGCTCATATGGATAACCTTTTGGTTAACTATTGTTGAACCAACAATGTACACGTTTGGGTACGGTTAACAAACCTAGAAGCGTGCAGTTCATTTGTGTATAACAAGCTAAGTTTTCGATCTAACGGTTGAGAAATATTAGCTTGAATCTAACTCAGGTTTTCATCTAACGGTGAATATTGATTGCTTTGTAACTAAGGCAAAACCCTGATTTGAAAGGCTATATAAAGGAGACATCTAGTATTGTGCAAAACTAATCCCCACACCTTACGTTTGATACTAGTTTGCTTACTAGAGTCGGTTCTCCTTTAACCTTTGGTTTTCTTCTTCTAAAACCAGGTTAACGACTTAAAGACTTCATTTGGATTGTGATTTTCGATTTCAGTTTATCGATACTAGGGTTTCACGATTTTAGAGATTTTGATTTCAGGGTTTCATGAGTGAATTTGTTTTGCTCAGTTTTGTTAACCGATTTTAAGGATTTTAAGTTCAGTTTTTTGATTTCTTTCTTCTCTTTCGTTTTTAGGGTTTCATATGTGAAGCTAATACGATTTTAATTTTTCCATTTTAGGGTTTGTCAAGGTTGAAGAACTGAAAGTACTTTGAAGAAAGAACTATGAAGAACTGAAGAACATAAAAAGTATAAGTAGGTTAAATGTTTGAGAATTTTTCCCACTGAATCTTTGCTGTGGGAGTTGAGGTTAGAAGAAATCGGTTGTGTTGGGAAATTAGGAGAAATTGCTGAATTTACATCTGGTTCTGGTAGTTGTAAATTAGGTAGGAGTTCACTTCTCAAGTGATTCACCTAATAGATAATTAGGTTGCATTTAGAACCCTACTCTATTCACCAAGTATTAACACCTGTGAAGGTTGTGAAACTAGATAGGAGTTCACTTCTCAATTGATTTACCTGATAGAGAATTGGGTTGCATTTGGAACTCTACTCTGTTCACCAAGTATTAACACCTTGGATTAAAAGTTGAAACTGGTAGTACTCTGAGAGGAGAAAATGAAAAGGTTTTCACCAAGTATTACACCTTGGGTCAAATCAAAATCACTCATGAGTAGAATATAATTCAGTTGCATAGAAGGATAAGGAGAAAAAAGAACTATTAGGTCGTTATTAAGTCGTTGAGTCTACATTGGGTGATGATTAATCACAATGATGAGGGATTGAAATTCAGGATAATGATCAGTCACAATGATTAGGTTGTGTTGCCAGTAAGTTGTTATGTCCCATTATCATAAGAATCATAATGAATTGTCTCAATGTATGTTTTATACTTGAAATTGAATTCTTGGGTTTCAATTTTCAGGTTTTGCTTTCTATGAACCCATTGTAGCGTAAATTTTATTTTCGTCTGGCATACTACTTATCGTCTAATTTACTGCCGGGGTACTGAATTTCTAAACAAATTTCTCAAATATGAGTTGGAAGTGTCTAATTTACTACTGATTGTTCCAATTTATTGCCTTGCACAAAATGCTCACAGCTAGGACCTTGTTCAGGTGCAGAACTCATAAGTGTTACAGATTTGAGAGGCAAACAGGACGCGAGAGAAGGGAAAGAATGTTGTGTGAGTTCTGCGTCTGTTAGTTTACTTATATGCCATCTATTTAAGTTTCTAAATAAATATTGTATTCCCTCAAACTTAGGAATTATCTTTGGTATTAAACTGCTTGAATGAATGTAAAAGTGTTTAGGAATTCTCATTAAGTTCTAAGTCAATGACTTGGTTGGGGTGAATGAAGGAATAGAACAAGTTATTGCTGTTGAATGTATCATAAAATATGGATAGATTGAATGTGGATGGAATCAATATGCAGGCTATTTGGAATTCCGGCATATTTTCTGGCTAAAAATGAGTGCTGGTCAAAATTGGTCAAATTGACTAACTTTGACCTAGTCAATATGGACCAGCGGTAATTTTTGTTGTTACAAAAAATTTCGTAACGGCCAAGGACTGTTTCAAATTGCCACGCTGTAACGGCTTTGGCCTGTTTCAAATCGCGACGTAGTAACGACTACAGGCTGTTACGACCGACATGTTACAAACAAAAATTTAACGGCTCAAGCCTGTTACGAAACGACATGTAGTGACGGCTGAAAGCTGTTACAACCGTCGTTGCAGATCTTGATTTGTAACGGCTAGTGGGACGTTACAAATTTTTTGTAATACCATGTTTTGCAACAACGCTCAATCGTTACAACGCCGTTTCGTAACGCTAAAAAACCGTTACTACTAGCAAAAAATGGCGTAGTGATATAGGCAAGAAACTTCTGAACCTAATCAACTTAAATCTCAGTATTTCTCTTATGTTTGCATCGTAAACTATGATCAATTATGGTTCATTCGTTCTCTCATGTGGCTGTACTGATCAGCTTTTGATTGATTCATCAAACCCTAGATTATTTCTGAACTAAAAATATTAGGATTTGTATTTGAGTCCTCTAGAAGAAATTAAAATAAAAGAATCTTCTGTTTTTTGTTGATATATCCTCTTTTGTATCAAAAATAAATTTTTCGAAAAATTCAGCTGGTGAGTATTCTAAACAAGCAGGTTGTTCAAGACAAGAGAGGGTAATGTATAAGAAAAAGTAATTTGATTGAGATGGCTTGTTAAAACTTTTATTCTCCTTGTTACTTGATCTGTTAAATCTGTTGATGAAGATGATGAAAAAGCCATTGATGATTAAGTCAAGATTTTGAGGTGTTTTTCCCCCTCTTATTTGTTGTATTTTTCAAAGTCATTTTTTTTCTTTCTGTTTGACCATGAACACATTTTGGATTGGGTTTAGGGACCTCAAGTTATAAACAACTTAAAGAATTACATAGTAGGAAAGCGAGCAACAAGCTGCGCCGCAAGCCATTTTTGAATTGTAAAACCCATCCTTTAAAAAAAAATCTCATGAACCGGGGTTCATGACATTACTGTGCATGACTTTCTGTACTCTCGTGAGAAGCCCAACCGCCTATGGAGCCACGTAACCGAAATTATCAAAAGCAAAGGGGATAAAACATGTCCATTATCAATACATGCTTTCTCATGCTTCGCTATCTTCCCTAAGGCAGCCCTCAGTGCTGCTTGTCCAACTGTAAAAGTGCCATGTCCAACGCCTACTAACGGAGAAATCCCAGTGAGGTCAACACATATGTGTTTTCCATTCGCCCACCCAAAAATAAGAACGTCTGCTGGCCTGTCAAAAAGTTGACAGCCGCTTCTGTCTTTGCTGAAATACCAACTCTCCATAATACATCATATAAAGTATCTCTCACATGATCGTGTCTATATTCAAACCCAGGATCTACCTTACAATGGAATGCATGTTCCCCATATGTTTCTAAGCATCCTGTGATACAAGCAGGACATCATGAATCCGAAGGGTATATAAGAATCATTAACCTGTATTTTAGGATGGGCCGGTACTCAAAGGGTGACATCTTCTGCCCAAGGGCTCGATCGTAATATCGAGAAGGAAGTCTTGGGCATGAGATGCTTGCAGTCAAACAAAGACCGCTTTTTGGATATCCGATAACTTGTAAACTTTATCCATGTCTTTAACCACTTTACCAAAAAGAGCACTCGCTAGGTTCCTTTGTGCTTTAAGGGGGAGGTGTCTTTATTGGTGAAGCTACTAAACTCATAATCAGGAAGAGTTGCTTGTAATGTCTTCAAAGCCTTATAATAATTGTCTTCCATTCCTTCTACTCCACTACGCCTTAACATGTGATCTTGCTACCCCAAGATTGCACACGTGATGCTATAAAGGCATACTGTGATGCCTCCTTAGCGTGTATAAACCAAGGCCTCCATATCTAATAGGTAGGGCGGATAGCCTCCACTGTAACTCCCCAAAGAACGGACCCCCACAAACCACAATGACCTATATCACCTATCTCAAGCCTTTATCAAAAATATCTGTCGCCTCCGTAGTGTATACTAGGATGAAAATACGAAGCCAAAAAAACATCTTGGAAATGCCTATACATGCACGTAGGAGTAACAATTCCCTATGAGGATCGTGGAGCTTGGATAAAACCTGCATCAAATCTACTACCTTCTATGCTCTCCTAATGACAAGTCCCTTCACAATCCCATCATTAAGGCTGACCGCACCACCCAAAAGTTTGACCCCATTATCAGTCCTTAAGATTCCAGCAGGAAACATGTCATCCCTTGTCTGTTCATCACAAGAGGGACAAAAATTTATGTTTTCTTAATGTTCAATATAAGTCCCAGCTCGGGACCTTCCATCTGGACAACGGTGATTGCCTTTGCCACTTCTATGGTGTCACGAATAACAGTACCATCATCAAGATACCAAGCCTGTAAGGATAATGTGCACTGTTCATTTATATTTTTTATAAGCTGATGAAGCACCAAAGCAAACAACAATGACCCTAAAGGGCCACCTTGTTACACCCATGTAGATGTATAACTATGATAGTCTCCCATATACAGTTTTGCAGGTTGACCATATAAGTAGTCTACCCATCTCAAGAAGCATGGCTGTTTGGTCAACTAGATTAAAAGCATTGGTGAAGTCTACAGTTAACATAATAAAGCTAGCATCTGTATGGTGTTTATTGACAAACTTGTTCACAGCGTGTAGGATTGCCTCCGCACCTCCTGAAACACCCACCCCAAACTGAAAGTCCTGTAAGTAAGATGCCATATCTTTTCCAACCCCCTTCATTTCTACTTTGGACACAAGACGACGCCAAATCGTTCCAACAATAATAGGACTGATGCTTTTGTCCGGTTTTAGGAGAGGTGTTAAAGGTGTTGATGCAATGAATTCCGCAAGGTTAAGTGGGCATCTGCCACTCAGCCACAAATTGACAACCCTTGTTATTGTCGTGACTAAGTCGGCATCAACAGTGGAACGTTCCCCACAAAAAGTGTTGTGCCCGAAGACCATCCCTTCCACACGAAGTTCCCTTAGGGAATGATTTAATACAACTTAGAATGGTTCCCTCTTCAGCTAGTAAGGGTGTCTCATGCAGCGGGATAAATGGTTTCCACGGAAGGGGCATGATCATATGTTTATCTTCAAGCGCTTTCCTTGTATCCACATTGTTTGGCACTAATCCCGATGAACTGATGACTTTAACTGCAGCTGCGAAGTGCCCGTCTGCTACTCTGCGCAAACAGGTTAAAACATTGATACCCAGCCTGCCGTACCATCATCAATCCTAACACCCCCAATTCGTGGTACCTGTAGAACCTCTCTAACAAGCTTCCGTGCTCCACCGGTTTCACCCCAAGTCTAACATCGAATCCAACCTAGCAAGCAACGATCCGCCAAAAGCAGCCAAAAAAGCCCCTGATATGGCTTTAATTGCAGCTGCGAAGTACCCGTCTGCTACTATGTGCAAATAGGTTGAAACATTGGTACCCAGCCTGCCGTATCATCATCAATCATAACACCCCAATTCGTGGTACCTGTGGAACCTCTCTAACAAGCTTCTGTGCTCCACCGGTTTCACCCCAAGTTTGACATCCAATCCAACCTAGCAAGCAACGATCCGCCAAAAGCAGCCAAAAAAGTCCCTGATAAATAGGGCGCCAAAAGAATGCGCATCAAAAATTTACACGCAAGCCTGAATGCTCATACAGAAAATGAATGAAAATGACAAAAACGATGCGCATCCAGGGAATCGAGCCCTGGTCAGTACCGTGGGAGGGTACTATGATACCACTACACCAGATGCGCTGGTGATGATCAGGTTGACCCTGCTGGTTTTATACAGTACCTCAGAGAAACGCAAAAATACCTTACGAGGCTTTACTCTTGCATCAAAGGCTTATACAGGGAAGACCATCTCCTTTTTACAATTATACTCTTAGACTCTGCAGCTATTATTTATGACTCTGCAGCTTTTATTTATGACTTCGACTCTAACATAACGGCACTTAACGTGTGGCCTTTGGGATTTACAGTGAGCTGGGCTTAGGGTGTCCTTCTAACGCATATATGTCCCAACACAGACTCTGCAGGAGTGCAGTTGCGACATCAACATCGAAACGGCTCAAACAGTGTCTTTTTGAAGCCCTAAAAGGATATTTGGACTGTACGCATAACATAACAGGTTGATCTTTCGACAGCTAACTCTCTCTCCTAAATCGAATTTCTGGGCGGTTTTTTCCACGGTTCGCCCAGAATCACTGCTCCTAAATATAAATGTGACGAATACAGCCAAAGCTTGTGGGTATCATAAACTTTTTGGTGCATGTCCCTAATGTTTTCTACCACCACTTACTCTGTTGTTTTCTTTCGAAAACAAAGAGTGAAACCAAGCTGTAGGGTATCTATTGGATGTGCTTCCATGCTTTAAGCATGTTTTTATAAGGTGTCACATCCTGCTTTCCTTCGGAAAGAGACTAATGGGGTTTTCATGGGTACTGGCTTAATTTACCTATAGTCTACAGGCAATGCCAAACAGTGCAACTTCTTTCTGAAACTCTATTCATGAGAGGAGGGGATGCCTTGGTGGAAGTTGGATCCCTGACCTCTCATACAGAAAATTAACAAGGCATCCGCTTCGGCGGTAATATATAGGACTATAGGATCCTCATCTAGTAAATACAAATGCAAAACTTAAGAACTAAACTGTTACAGTAAATACCAAATTCTACAGAAGGTTACCAATCCGGTGAATCTAGCGGTGACATTGTTTTGTTTTATATGGATTTGGTAACTCCTTGGAGCAACCAAGAATACAAATATCAATGATTTAGCTTCGGTAAGCAACCATGTTCGGTCTCCTTATAACTATTAATGGATCATGGAGTAAGTCAGTTGCCATATCAACTCCTGGTAGCAACCAAGAATACAAATATCAACTGCTAGAAATAAGTTGATGCTTTATTCAACAAAAAGGAGTAGAGAAACAAAAACAAGGATAGACACTGATACTGACTAATATATGTTGGAAAAAATGGGTTTCACAAAGGATGAATGACACAGAGAAGAAAGTGTTGCACTCCAAAACTTTCAAGGCTTGTATAAATTTCTTTTAGACAAATATTTCTACCCTCCCAATAACAATTGGCGATTACAACAGGTATGCGAAATATTGCCTTCAGGATACAATGAAAGCCCTGCAACGAAAACTGAATTCAAGGTTTGTACCCCTTGATTCAATCAAGAACACACAAAGAGATTTCTGATTTCTGATGATGCTTTTTGAAACAGAGAAAACAGATTGATTTTTCTTATATGTTAAACGAAACTGGGAGAAGCTATTTATAAAAGGTTTTGCACCTGTTGGGAATAGGTTTTTTATTCGCCAACAGGTTTCTATTCACGAAACGTCAGGTTCCTTCATCAACAGACATCAATGGTGTCTTTTGGATTCGAAATTTTCGAACAGGCTTTTATCGGCCAAATAAAACCTTCAGTTCAAAAAATTCTTACAGCCTGGGGGGCGATGCCCCCCAGGACCCCCCTTTGGTTAGCGGCGTTGAAAATATTCCAACATTCTCCCCCTATTTTCAAAAACCATAAAACAAAGTTAAAACTTTTAAATCAGAGTGACTGCATCACCGAAGTGACTGCCTACGTACCCGAGTGGGATCAAGCCAACGTAGTTCAAGCACAATTGAGACTAAGCATCATCGTTGAAATCAACACATAAATGATAGGTATTTTTTGGATTTGAACCTTCACTTAGTGTAAGAAACTCAAAGCCTTATCGAGGTTCTATGGTGAAACCAGTCTTGAACCAAGTACCCCTTATGATAAAACCGGAGTCTCCACACATATTGATTTCATAAAATCATGTGTTCTGTAGCCAAGCACGTTAATGGCCATGTGCTTATATCCTTGTTCATGAGTCTTCTTTAGAGAACGGTCTTCTTCTCTTAGGAAACAGCCTTATTTCCATACTCATATAGGTAAGTCTCGAAGGTGTTTCTGCGATACACCTTTTACTAATCATAGACTCATTAAGGATTTACATCCATCCTATTTTCTTGCAGAAACCAGCACTAATAAGAAATGGGAAGTTTTTATATTAGTGCTCCATAATCCACATCCATAACTTGTTGGTACCACATTGAACCTTGTTTATCCTTTTCAAAACATAGGTTGGGTTTCTGCTATGGGAGATCAAACTTCCTTCACAGACCTTAGTCCCATTTCTTTCCTTTTTATTGAAACCACTGAACTTGGTAGACTTTTCGTAAATGGGTCTGCCAAATTCCTCTTTGATTCAATAAAGTTAACCGTAACTACTTCCCTCTTGAGTAGTTGCCTAACCATGTAGTGTCTAAGACTTGCATGTCTAGACTTTCCATTATAAGTCTTATTAGAGACATTATATTTACCATATCTGATCATCAAAGAAAATTAGTTTTTCCTAAAAACTATATTTACCATATCCCAGCCTATAAATAGGAATGCAAGTAGTGTTGATGTTCTTCATCCACATTCAGTTACCATCAAATACTAGTTCTTTGTGAACTAGTCAACAAGCACACTCCGGATCACCCAAATATACCCATCTAGATAAATATCCTCTTATCGTCATCATATACCGGTGCCGTTCTGCTAAATATGCAGGTGGATTCTCCAAACATCATACGGAACTGCTACCCACTAATTTTTTTTTTTTTTTTTGATCGGTGGAACTGCTACCCACTAATAACAGGCTTATTACTGGCTTTGTTATCCTTTACTATTTATGGGTCTCCATTACAAGGCCTATAGTAGGTCATCTTCCGCAGTTAGTAGGATCTACAGCTTTGTTCAAAACCCTTGCTGACATGTCTGACAGATATGAACCTATATATCTTCATGGTCCGGTTCGGTATGCACCCAACCATAGTTGAGTAGTTGGGAGATGTCTAAGGAGTGCTTCACCACCAACGACAAGTTTCTCTCGCTAGTCGTCACCTAATGCTGCCAGCAAGCACCTTACTTATGAAATAATTGTGTTATATTATGAAAATATACCTGGTCCTCTAGAATAGAATGAAAATAAATACTTTGGTGAGTACAAGGCTCACTGAAATTTGCACGTTATGTGGTTGACAATTATTGTCAGCAATGGAGTGTTAAGTACTGGGTCAATTTAGAAAATTCGACGCATTGCACACCCCAAAGAAAACTTCATGATTATCAAGACAATGAACAATTATATGGATTTATTAAGTTTTTAAATATGACTTGTTCAAGAAGAAGGAGAATGGTAAACTATATATCATGATGACGATGACGATATACCAGATAAGTTTCTGTCGTCCTTGAAGACTTGTAGACATGACCTCATTTTATATTCGCACCTTACACATACCTCTTGTTGGTTGGCACATTTGTGTCTTGAGCCAATAAGAAAAAAGGGTAATTGTCAACTTACAGGTCGTGAGAAAGAATCTTTCATTGTAGAACAGGTCTAATTCCTTCTCCATGAAGTTTTTCGATCCGATATAGTTATACATACACCTAAGAACCGAAGAGTTTCCATTTCATGTAATCCAAGAACTCAAAAATGCTTTCGCTTTCGTCAAAAGGTTCAACTAGCCATGAAGATGACTTGGTTTTGGAGAATTCATCAGCATCTGTTGTCGCAAGCAATTGCGATCTTTTAAAACAGATTTTGTTGTGTGTGCCGATGAAACCTTTGATGCTATTCAAGTGCGTATCAACAAGTTGGCTATCTCTATTCTCAGACCCACTTTTTGTTCAGAGCTATACTCTTCGGAATCACAGACTTTCTAATCGTGGGTTGTTTTTGCACAAAATGTCTATGGGTGGTGTTGACCCAAAATTTGAATTCGTTTTTGCTGATGGAAGGAGTTTTACAGGTACTATGCCGTTCCAAACATCATTTCCCAAAGAATCCACGTTTGTGATAACGGAACAGTCGTGCAATGGTCTTATCTGCTGCAGTAGCGGCAGTAGAGAAGACAGAGATAGCAGAATTTTCTATATATTCAACCCAACCACAAGTCAGTATAGAATCCTTCCTTCGTCTCCATCTAGAGAAGAGGGCTCCATAGTTAGGAATGTTAGCTTGGCTTTCGATCTGCTAAAATCGCCTCATTATCAAGTAGTCTGCTTTTTAATATCGATGGAAAAATGCATTTTTCAGATTGATATTTACTCTTCAAAAACAGCATCTTGGAGGCGATCTGGAGAAGGATTCTCCAATAAGCCATTTCTGCTTACTAAGTCTGGTGTGTTCTGGAACGGTTCACTTCATTGGGTCCATGTAACCGAATATCCTCATGTTAGCTTGAAGGATTCTTTTGTTTACTTTGACGTCGATCAAGAATTATTAATGGATATGCCGGTTCCAGAAATACCTGACGGGAAAGTTTGGGATAAAGAGAAAATTGGTTACTTTGGTGAGTGCAAGGGTCATTTACATCTTATTCCAAATTATGATGAATATGATGGGCATTTCTACATATTTGAGATGGAAGACATTCACTATAAGCAGTGGAGTTTAAAGTACAAGGTCAATTTAGAGGAAGTGTTAATTGCATACCCAAAGACGTTTTTCGACAATGAACGCATTTGCGAGGAGAATGAATTAGGTTTGTATCAACACTTGTACGGTTACAAGTTCTCGATATTTCTTGTAGAAGAAGAAGAAGGAGGAGAATCATTAAACATACTGATCCATATACCAGATAAGATTATTTCTTATGATCTTAAGAACATGAGCTTCAAGGAAACACATGATTTGCCTTCAAGTCTTTACCATACAGGGCCAGCTCAGGCCATTTTATGTGGTGCACATCAACACAGCGAGTCACTTGCTTGCATTTGATTGATTGAAGAAATATGGATTGATTTTTTTATTTGAAGGCTATTATTCGCGCGTCACACTCCTTTAGAGGGGCTTCACCTAATAAGACAAAAACGGGTCACCCATAACTAATATCAAAAACTCCTTATCTCAAATAATTTTGTAATGACCAAACAACCCTTATTTAGTTAATTTTAATCTAATTTAATTATTTTCTAATCAAATTTAAGAATTTGGATTTTGTTATATATTTGTAATTTAAAAAAATTAATTAAAAATTAAGAAGATGGATTTTCTAATTGAACTAAAAAATTAAGAGGATTCGGGATTAATTACGTATGGGAAAAATACTTCAAAAACCCAGACGTACACAATTACGTCCAGAAAAAAACTTCACGAAACTGGACGTATCAAATTACGTCTGGGAGAACAAGTCACGAACCTAGACGTAGCGACTTACGTCTGGAAAATAACTTCAAAAAACCTAGACGTATTCCAATCTGAGCTTTCCTCTCAAAAGATACAGGAACAATTACGTCTAGTTAGCTTATAAGATAAACCTAGACGTAGAAAATTACGTCCTGAAAAACAAGTCACTTGCTTGCGTTTGATTAATTGAAGAAACATGGATTGATTTTTTGTTTACCACTACTAATATAAATCAAAACTAGACTTATTTTTTCCAGTGAAAATGTGTGGTTGTGTGAAGCTCTTTATTGTAAGAAGTATGTGACAAAAGCTCATTATTATATTTGTTGTTGTATCGAAGTCTTAATTTGTTGTTGTAAGAAGTAATAACCAGCCAGAAGATGCATTGATGAAGTGAAAAATAAAATACAGTCCTTCGTTCGCTCAAAAAAAGCCAATAGTATAAATTGTGACCTGCTCTCTCACAAGTCTCTTTTATGTTGGATTTTTATGATTGATTGATTTCGCGAGAATCTGTGAGTTTTCTTCGTTTTTTATAACTTGTCAAGTTAGCAAACTGCATTCTGCGTCAATAGCTATCAAAGCGTCAAAGTTTCTTTAACAAATTCAGCCACAGAGAAGGAAGGATAGTGATTTCTAACGCGGATTGTGGGACAAACAGCACTACTTCTACTGGCAAAATCAAACATCATTGCTTCTCGTAATACCAATACACATATACGTATGAAAATAAAGAAGAAAATTCACACGGTCATACGAGCGATTGACGGACACCGTCCCTATTCATTTTCCACCCAGCACTATTCACCAACCAAAAGCCTATAAATAGGAATGCATGTAGTGTTAGTTTCTTCATTCACATATATATATTTACCATCAAAGACTAGTTCCTTTTGAAACTAGCTAACAAGCACACTCTGGTCATCACCTAAGCTTACCCGTCTACATATATCCTCTTATACTCATCATATATTCAGGAGCCGTTCGACTAAATATGCAGGTGGATTTGCCAAACATCATACAGAAGTACTACCCACCAATAACAGGCTTATTATTAGCTTTGGTGTTATGGGTCTCCATTACAAGGCCAAGAAGGAATTCCAAAACCAAATTACCACCGGAAGTTGCAGGTTCATGGCCTATAGTGGGTCATCTTCCACAGCTAGTAGGATCTACACCTTTGTTTAAAACCCTTGCTATTATGTCTGAAAAATACGGACCTGTCTTCATGGTCCGGTTTGGTATGCACCCAACCTTAGTTGTGAGTAGCTGGGAGATGTCTAAGGAATGCTTCACCACCAACGACAAGTTCCTTGCCAGTCGTCCACCTAGTGCTTCAGCCAAGTACCTCGCTTATGATCACGCCATGTTTGGTTTTTCGTTTTACGGTCCTTATTGGCGTGAGACACGGAAGATCTCTACTCTCCAATTACTCACACATAAGCGACTCGAGTCGCTCAAGCATATCCCCTACTCTGAGATCAACAGCTGCGTGAAAAAATTATATGCCCGTTGGGTGAAAACGCAAAGCCAGATAAAGCAAAATGTTGCAGGTGCAGCTGAAGATTTTGTTAAAGTCGACATGACAGGAATGTTCGGGCATTTAACCTTGAATGTGGTGTTGAGGTTCGTTGTTGGAAAGCCTGTTTTTATCCATAAAGATAATTATGGAGACGACACCAAGGATTGCCATAACGAAGAGGAGTTAGAGGGTCTAAAGCTTCACAAGACTATCGTAGAGGTTTTTGAACTATCAGGCGCTTCTGTGGCATCTGATGTTCTTCCATACCTTGGGTGGCTTGATTTGGATGGACGAAAGAAACGCATGAAGAAGACAGCCAAAGAGATGGACTTGATTGCTCAAAAATGGCTTGAAGAGCACCGACAAAAAAAGAGACTACAACCATTATTAGGCAACAACCATGATGATGAGAATGACTTCATGGCCGTGTTGCTATCAGTTCTTGATGAAGGAAAGGATGATCTTTTCTTCGGTTACAATCGGGACATTGTCATAAAAGCCACATGTTTGGTACGTTTTTATACTCCCTCCTTATAATTATTGGATGGATGAGCTAATTGAATTTAGTTTTGTCTACCTTGCAGACACTTATCTTAGCTGCTACAGACACCACTTCCGTGTCATTGACGTGGGCTCTCTCACTACTACTCACCAATCCCAGAGTCTTAAGGAAGGTTCAAGATGAGCTTGACACCGTAGTTGGCAAGGAACGAAACGTAGAAGATCGAGACGTCAATGACCTGGTATACCTCCAAGCAGTTACCAAGGAAACTCTCCGGTTGTACCCTGCCGGTCCACTGGCCGTACCCCATGAGGCTATTGAAAACTGTAATGTGGGTGGGTATGAAGTGAAAGCAGGGACACGCTTGTTGGTTAACTTGTGGAAAATTCATCGCGATCCTCGAGTATGGTCAAACCCATTGGAGTTTAAGCCGGAGAGGTTTCTTCCACAACTGGATGGTGGTACTGGTGAAGCTTCTAAGTTGGACTTTAAAGGTCAAGATTTTGTGTACACACCATTTGGTTCGGGTCGAAGGATGTGCCCAGGGATCAACTTCGCCAGCCAGACGCTTCACATGACACTAGCTCGCCTACTACATGCATTCGACTTTGACAATGAATCAAATGGACTAGCAATAGACATGACGGAAGGTTCAGGATTAACCATGCCGAAAGTAACCCCACTCGAAGTCCACCTTCGCCCACGCCTCCCTTTCACACTTTACTAGAAGTAGTCACCAAATATGCAAGAGGAACTTTTGCTTTTATTCTTAAGCAATATACAACAGGAAATGGTATTATTAGTATTGTATTTATTTTTGGTACGACGTATGAAGGTGAAATTTCGATTGCTGGCGCAGTTATTTCACGAGATCAAATGCTGGTTTAATCATTTATTACAATAGTTCTCGTCTGAACATTAAACAATGAAACCTAATTATGAAGAGATAAGGGACCAACCAAGAGATATAAAATTGGCCCTTGGTGGTCGTGGCACCAGATGATGGTCGATTGAGAAAGTTCCAAGTTGGTTGGAAAGAGTTTGAACCCAATATGAATTGTAGAAAGCTAATTAGATCAAAATTATGAAAATGTGTGGGACCGGCTCCTTGCAAGCCTAAGGGCCGACCTTGGTCGGTCAAGGTAGCATGCCCGTGTCACCATAGTGCTCATGTCTCAGTCCTGAGAATTTTCGTATTTTTTGGTAAATATTTTGGATTTTCAAAACTTGATCTTGACTGAAACTCTCGATTTTGCTCGAATGAGCAAGTAAAACTTTGCTCGTGCGACCAATATTTTGAGAATATTAAAATAATAATATTTTAATATTTGCCACGAGTATCCTAGACGGTCATGTGACCACTTGACTTTTTGGCCTTTTGATGGTTTGAGTAATATTTGAGAAAATATGAGATTGCAAGGTGTGGGACGGTCACGGCTAGGGCATGGCCGGCCGACTAGGTAGCCCGGTCCCGTGACACCTTTCCCTATTTTTTACTATTTTTTCATCGTCTGAAGGAAAATATGGAGAGACTAAGAGTTTTTCTCAAACAAGGAAATTTGCTCAAATGAAGGAGTTTTCATGAGATTAATAAAATAATGGGAGTGAGAGGTGGGGTCGGCCATGACGGCATGACTGACCGGCCGGCAGGACCGGTTCCTTAGGCGCCTCTTTTATTATTTTATTAATATTATTTTCTTCTCTATTTTGCATAGGTTTCCTCGTTCGTCCATATTTTTGAGTGCTCGTTCGTGCATTATTTCTAAGTACACTCGCACATCCTAGATGCCCGATCAATGAATATTTATTATCAATTCATGGAATTCAGCTGAGAATCATCCACGACACGGAGTAATAAAATAAAATGATTATCTATTGTTAATCATGGAATGGAGTAATAAGATAGAGTGATTATCTATTACTAATCCATGAAATCCAGTCGAGGATCAGTCATGGAATGGAGTATTGTGATAAATAGATTATCTTCTAGGAATTCAATTGATGAATGACACGCTAGAATTAACTTATGAGTTGCAGAATCGAGATATGAGATAGTGGAAGCATCATACTCGTTCTGAGGGGTGTATAGTCAGGGAACAACGAATAGCGTGACGTCCTAAAGGGATTAGGATCTATACTAGCATGCAATATGTCTAGGATCCGCCCAATCGCTAAGAGATTCTATACACGTTCTCTCTACATATAGTCAGGGAACAACAAATAGTGTGATGTACTGAAGACGTTAGCGCTCTATAGTAGCATGCAATATGTATAGGAGCCGTCCAACCATTTTGATTCTACGCAGAGGTAATGACGAAATGTGTAAAGCATTGAAAGCTCAGGTGTTCGAGAAACCTATTCATCATAGCTCTGAGAGGATATTCACTTAGTCAGAGATCGTGAAATAGTTCACAGATCATAAAATATGAGTTTCACATACATTCCTGAAGTCGGGTTAGACACACGCAGTATCATGATTTTACGATTTTATCCTTTGTCGAAAATCCACCATCAACAGCCGATAGTCTAGTTGATCACCATTTCGTATAGCTCATTGATTTTTTGCCGTTTGAATTTGAGCTGTCCATTTCTTGATTAGTTTTGGAAGGTGTCCAAAGGTTTCTTCTTTCTATTTCATAAGGATTTCGCCAGTTGTAATTAGCTTTAGTTGAAGGTCTAAACCAGGTTCGGAGTTATTTTGTTGACACCGGGTTGTTTCTATTACTTGCTTAAGTTATGAGTGACTTAACCATAAATGATGAAATTTGTAGTTTTTTTCCCATGCTAGTCAATGCTTTGGTATGTAAAAATACTTAAGCATGATCAAAAGATATTTTCGGAATTTGAGTAACTCTCGCATGAGGGTTGGTTAGACGCCACTGCTGGGTAGCGGTAGCTCTATCTAGTCTTTCCATAATATTATTTGATCCTTATTGGTTGTTTGTCCATGTGTATGGATCCACACAGATTCCTAGATTCATGAACCAATTTAATTTATCATTGTGAGGAAAGGTTGCGTATGTTCATATGTTACTTTCCTTCCTATTTTTATTTTTTCAGATTGGTCGTCTATCACTTTGTTAAAGTTTCCTAACGGTATCCATGATGTTGCATTTTTCAATACGGGGAAAAATTGTAGGAAAATCCTGCCATGAGACTTGTCTTGTGTCTAGGTGTAGTGGCGATCCGTATATACCGGTGCCAATCCACGGTTGACCTTGAGCTGGGAGAGTGATGACGACGTGAATGTAACTTTAGGATTGAAGCAGTTCTCGAACATTTAGATTGTTCATCCACATAAAACAGAATCCTCATCTTCCTCCAATATCTTGGGTATAGTTGTGAGATTTCTAATTGTAGGGATCGGGCGAGCCCTGGCATATGGGTTTCGTTGGTTAGAGTTTCGGATAAAGAAATTATGATGGGCTTGTGAAGGGAAATCTACCCCTTTAGGTGTTGTATGGTTGTTGGGTTGTTAATTCCTTAGCAGTTCCAAGTCAAGATGCTCACTTAGGCATGTTGATATGAAATCAGGGTAGGGTAAGCAATTAGGTTAAGGGTTGGAAATCAGATTAAAAAAAAAAAGATATTATTGGATCTAGGTTTACGAGTAAGCAATTTTTATGGTTTGAGATTTGGGCTTGTTAATAGGTTTGAATCTGGGCTTAAGATGCCTATAGATGACGGTGTAAAGACTTGGTCAGCAACCCTTTAGGAGTGGATAATCATCAGAAATGGTTGTCTGATGGGAAAAAAACTTAAAGTCTATAACCTTAATATCTTCGGAAAACAACTATCTAGCTTATAACCTAGCAAACTATATACTGTCGGAATCTTTCTTCCTTCAAAGAATGGGATGCCCAATCCCTTTCTTTCCTTTTGTCAACTTTTGCAAGACAGAAAGAATTTGGATCTATCGGAAATGTAATCTCAGGAATGTAAATTCCGGTGTATAACCTGTTTCATCTATTAAATTCTCAGCAAGTCCTAGCTTAAGGTACACATGGTATGTGAGTAAGTTCACACTGGCTCCTAAGTCAAGCAAAGCTTTCTCAACACGATATTTACCTATTGTTCAAGAAATGTTAGGAGACCCTGGGTCTTTATACTTATGAGTAGTGGTATTCTGAATAATGGAACTCAGGTGACTAGCTATAAAGGAATTCTTCTGGACACTAAGCCTTCGCTTTCGCGTACACATATCCTTAAGGAACTTGGCATAAGCGGGAATCTTCTTAATCACATCTAATAATATAAGGTTGATAGTTACTTACTTAAAAACCTCCAATATATCATTAAAGGTGGACTCCCTCTTAGTTGGAACTAGAAGTTGTGGGAATGGGGCTCTAGGAACAAAGTCGGGCTTATCATGAACCTCATGGGTCTCTTTAGAGACTCTATCAGTCTCCTCATTTTCTGGTTCAGACAACATGTTCACTATCAGGCATGGCAACCTTGTTGTCTATCACTCTACCACTCCTAAGGGTTTTAATAGTATTCACATGATCAGATGGTCTTTCACCTATTTTATTAATTCCTCTAGGGTTGGGTTGAGTTTGACTAGGAAACTTACCTCTTTCTCTCAAAGACTAATTTATCTGACTAACCTGGGTTTTCAACTCGGAAATAGCCTGAGAGTTAGCCTGACATATTCTCTTATTTTCTTTTAAACCTTGAGCAACAGATTGCTGAAACTGAACAATGTTACGAGTTAGCAAGGCGAGAGACTCTTCTAAACTCATGATTTTCTTATATGAGGGGTTTTGTAATTGTGTCGGAGCTGAAGGATTCTTAGTATAGACAAATCCTAGGGGAACCTGAGCGTTACTAGACTGACCTTGATTCTGTCCCTTAGACCAAGAAAGGTTTGGATGGTTTCTCCATCCAGGGTTATAGGTTTCTGAATATGGGTCAAACTTCTGACGGTTATCAAATATAGTGTTGTTATAAAGATCATTGGCTTTCTATTCAACAGTATGGCCTTAACAAAAGGCTCTATTCTACCACTACTACCACTATAATGACATAATTCTAAGGCTTCTAACCTTTTGGCTATGGATGCTATTTTAGCATCTGACTCATAAGATCCTTCCCTATTGACATTTCCTCTACTTAGAAGAATTATATTATGGGGTTCCCTATTATTTTCCCATTGTTGGGTCTTATCGGCGATTTTATTCAAAAATGTCATCGCTTTATCAACAGTTTTATTCTCAAACCCACCCGTGCATAAGGACTCAACCATGGTTGTTGTTAGAGCATAGCTCGGTTGAACCCACCAAGCGTTGGTATGTCAAGTTTGGTTGTCATATGTTAGTGAATCAAAACTCATGTTAAGAGTCGCTTGATTATGTACTAGAGTCAACTTTGTATAGTTTAGCTTGAAGTATTAAGATAATGAGACATTACAAGTATTGCGAAGACTTGAAGATGTGAAGAAGCAAGGAGCTACAACGACAACAATCATCCTCCCTAAGGTATCTTTCAAGTCGTGCATATTGAAAACAAAAATGTGAAGCACATTTGAACTCTGGATAGACATAGTATTAAGGAATACAATACGAGGTTTATTGCTTAACCATTAAACTTTGTAGATAAGACATCGCCATAATCTTTTGAATGCTATTGTGATTATGTATGGGTATGAGGTGAGGATTTCATCCTAGGGAACAATGTTTTACATGTGTTCTGAGGAAGTAAGTTCATAAACTTGTTTGTGAATCGAAAAGGAAATCGCCAGGCGTTATTGGTTTGTTTATTAATTGCATATCTTATGAACAACCAATATGTGTGATTGAGTATAACCATTCATGACTTGTGTTGTGTTCTTGGTAGAACTATTCACAGAGGCCTGACTTATGTATTGGTATGACTTTTATTAGTGAAACCGATCTTAAGTAATCACCTGAGATGGTATGATCAGGTTTGTGATTTTATGTCTGACCAAATATGGGAAAGGGGAAACGATCCTAGTAAGAGGTGCAGTACATTACAAAGGGGAAATAATCCTTGTATGGGGTGCAACAAGGTTTATAGAAGAAAGGCGAACCGATCATATGAACATGTGCAACACGTTTTTATGCAAAGGGGAACCGATCCTATGGTCATGTACAACACATATAAGTTAGATTCCATATATATGTGGGGAACCGATCCTAATCCCTAGTCAACCGATTTTGGAAAACTAGTGTGACTATGCACAATACTCACATGGAAGGTAGAACCGAAACTTATTTTGGTAGAACCGTTAAACCCATGATTTTGATTGAATGTTATTTGATCAATCGCATAGTTCTTGAAAGTCATATGAACCAATTCTAAACTTGTTTGGAAGTGTGTCAAATCGGTTTCAAGGTTGTAAGTGTGAAAGAGAACTTACAAAGTAAGGATGTCGACATACTTTGAACACGTGTTGTGAATGTTTATTTCTTTAACTGTTTAAAGTTATTCCTTAATAGTTAAGGGAATAGACTCCCAGGATCGAAACATAAATAAGTTAAGAATCTTTTAATTAAGGTAATTAACTTCATTTTTAGAAAAATAATAATTAGTAATGTGCATTTACTAATTATAGATTTTCTGAGAGATTTCGATCATTATTTTTTGGACAGAGCATTTCTAGGAATTATGGAAATAGAATTTGTGCTTTAATGAATATCTTGAGAATATTTTCTGTTTTGGAAATTCGTTGGTGTCCAAACTTCCTTGTCTATAAATACTTGAAGTTTGCCTTTCTAGAAAATTAATCCTTCGTAACAACAAGCTTCCTCTTTGTTGTGTTGTTACTGGTGTAGCCGCCTATTCGGAGAGGAGAGTAACCTAATTAGGCGAAATCTCTTACGTCCGCTCAGTTTAAATTCTTGCTTGGGATTGAGAATCTCTAGCGTGTACCGTTGGTGGGAAATTAGATAATTGTGGTTTATCTTTTGTTTTCATTGATTTGATTGACTTACGGTGGTTGAAATTTGATTGCATCTAGTTTGTTTATGCTTGAGAATATTCTCTTCTGATATAAGATTCACTCAAACTAGTTCAGAGTTTCGACAGGGATCTTTAGACTGTTGTTAGTTCTAAATACAATCTTGTGATAATCCATTATTAACATACTCCGTTCTGTGCGTGACTGATTACAAGAGATTCAAGTGATTGTGTGCATGTTATTATTGAAGATCTAAGAAGATTTGAAGATTTGAAGATATTGAAGATTTCTGATTTGTGGGTTCATAATCTTTGGTGTGCACAATACTTGTTTCGGTAAAAGAGGATCCGATTAATAATCAGTTTATCCTTGTGATAGATTGGATTGATTAATTTAGTAGATCGGTATCGACACAATTATTTGGATTAACAGTGTTTTTGGCTTAGTCTTAAACGATTATTTCGGTAATTGAACATAAGATAGATCTAAGGACCTGACGAATGAGTTTATGTTAAGATAAACAGAAGAGCCTTTGTCCGACTCATATCACTTGGTTGAATAGAGTTGATACCAAACATATTTGTTGATCTTTTACTGTTTGACCAAAGGAATTGTTCCAAGTACGTGACTTATTCATAGGTCGGAGGCGTGGAAATACAGACGGAACTAGGTGAACTATAGGTTTAATTTCTTGGTCTCAACTATACGAAGTTAGGTGTAATTTTGTGTAGCGGCTTAATCATGAGAGTATTCAATTCTGGACAAGGTCCCGGTGTTTTTCTTCATTTGCGGTTTCCTCGTTAACAAAATCTTGTTGTGTCATTTACTTTATATTTCCGCATTATAATTGTTTTATTATAATTAAAGTAAATTAAAAAAACGCTAATTCCTATTTACTTGATAAGTGAATCCTATTGTGTTTGGTTAAGCCCGAACCTTTTTATCAAGTAACATACTTTAGTGTTATATTGTCTCGATCTCGTATCCATAGATGATCACACGAAGTGTGAACCGATTAGTTGTATTGTCCCGACTCAGTCCATAGACAATCACTTTCGGAGAAAGGACTTATAGGTAGGAAAAGTTTTAGCTTGTGGTATATTTGGGTACCCTCGCCTTTTCAATTGGTATCAGAGCAGGCAAACAAGAAAAGATCTAACAATCTGCGTTTGGTACTATCCAACCTATAAGAATTGAATCTAATGTCTGATTCAGTTAACATTATGCAAAAGTATGAATACTCAAAAATTTAAGATGTTACTAACTCGTTGACTCATGATCCAGGAGTTACGAAAACATCTATGTTTATCTCTGATGAAAGAGAAGATGCTGATAAAGAGTTGGTAAAATTCCTGAAGCCTATATAATCTCTGTCTTCTAAAGTATTCATTTTAAAGACATAGTCAAATCTTGTTAAACAGAAGATCAGATAAAAAGACATTCAACTGAATTGTCTAGCCAAAGAGAAAATAGATCTCACTGTCAAACTAGAGGCTCTTGGTAAATCTCTTACAGATAAAGAGACACGTCCTATGATTCTAACTAATGATGTTGTTGTGATTTCTTCTGATGAGGAAACCAAAAGTCCTTGCTTGACTTTTACAGACTGTGATAAAACTGGTTTAATAACATCTAAAACAGATCAATATGATGGTAGTTTTCCTAACTACATCAAGTTAGAATAGGATGAGAAACCAGCTTCTAGATCTAGTGATGGTCAAACGACATCTTGTCCAAAGGAAATTTTGAACCGATTCTATGGTGATTGTAAGGAATACAATTTTCAATCACTTGAAAGGAAACTCATACTTCTTCAACATACGGTGGTAAAATTTTTGAATGAAGTTTCTTGTCTTAAAAAACTAAAAGATCATTCCTCATTAGAAAGACATATTATACCACATCCCGATAAGATCAACTCAAAAGAGTCAGAGGAAAGAGTTGATAATCACTTCTGGAAAAAGGTTCCTCCGCACCCATATCGAGACAATTATGGTTTTGATAAGGAACGACTTTATAAGGAAGGGACAGAGAGAATTTCTTCCAAAAGAAACAATCAGGAGTTTCCGATAGTTGTTTCAGATGATCATACTAATGTGGATCATAAGGAAGTCCTTAGAATGAGAAAATCTTATGAAAATCTCATTAAAAGAATTAAGAGAGATTTATCTATCTTTGAGAATTCTCACATTAGTACATTTTCTCCACAAGATCATATCTCTAGAGTTAGAAAAGATCATTGTCTTGGGAGAAATTATTTTGAGCAGAAATTCCCGAAGAGAAACATGAACCATGTTTCTGGTATTCACTGTAAGCTGGAAAAAGCTTACTCGGATACAAATTAGTTGTATCAAAATTGTGCAATCTCATCCCTTTCCGTGCTCTTAATATTGGATGAGAAAAGCACATAAAAATGAAGGGCACACGTTGATGATAGCTCACTTTTTTGGTAATAAGAGATATTTAAGGAATGTCCTTTCATTCTCTCCTTCAATAAAAAGAGAAGTTCGAAAACATATCTTTGTATATTTTTGAAAACCCTGTTTCAAAAAATCTTCTCCTAGAATTATTGTCTTTCCTTGATAAGGATGTCTCCTATTACTCGTAGTATTACAAGGAGTGATAGAAAGGAATCTCGAAAAGTAATAAACTGTCAAGGGTTTGTCCCATATCGAAGAGTCAGGAAGATTATCTCAAGAATCGAACCTGATCAGAACCCTATTAGATCTCAAGAAGAATCATGTCTTGTTTCTTTCAATGATTCAGATTTTACCAAGTGGTTTCCCACGGTTAGTATGACTAATGTTATGTATGAGTTTGAAGAACCCATAGGAAACCTATTTACCTTGGTTCAAGATAGGGGTGAACTAAAATATATAATAAACGAGATGAAAAGTGATGTTGGTTTGTTAAAGCTTCAAATTGAAAACTTGAAAAACAAGAAGTGGTTGCAAACAAGTCTCTTGAGACATGCTTTAAGAGTTTGAACACTGAAGAGACCTCAGTGAACAACAAGAGCACCACTAAAGATTAAGTTATATGTTGTAGTACTTAATCTAGAATAATAGACATCAATTTTTGATCTCTTTCATCGATTGTATTAGTCTATTATGAATAAAACTATTATGAATAAAATTATTTGATTTATAATTTTTCTTGTGATAGTTTTCGGTTTACATGACCTGTGCTTGAATGTTTTTATCTTATTGCTATGTATGTTTATGGGATGTTTGATTTCGGTTTTACTACCTTAATATTCGATCTCATATGTTGTGAACCCTTGTGGTTTGGGTGACTTTTTGATTTAGCAGGATTAAGTTCTATCCCATGTTGATAGGCTTTATCAAAGAATTATGAGGGGTTCTGGTAGAAATAATATGTGAAAAAGTCACAATATGTTGAGTCGGTTTTGGTTTAGCATAAAATCATATGTGTTTCGACGGTTTTCAACTTTTTCTTGCAATTGTTAAAACCGATTTTCAACCTTTATCTGGCAAAGGTTGGTTGTTGTTATTTTTTTTTTGCATAAGGATGACAACATGATGATATTTCGATATTAATTCTCCCCGGACGAAGATGCAATCATATTGGAGAAGTGGATGTGAAATTTGAGGTAACAATCTTGTTATTTAATTTTTTTCTTGTTTAAGAAAAGCCTGAGTTTATATCATATATATTTATTGCTTTTGCTTAACAAAATTTCGCTACAATTGATGTCTATTCCATGATGTGTGTTTGAATGTGTGTGATTCAATTGGTTCCGGTTAAGAAAAACTATTGTTATCTTGCTTTATTGTTTGGTATCAATTGTTTAGGCTTACAAAATTTCGGTGCAATTGCGGTGTTTTAATGCTTATGTTGATTCAATTGCTTCTGATTGAGGTGAATAATTATGCAAGTTGATTTATTTGGTTTGTATGAATTATTTATGGCTTAACGAAATAAAAGGATTAGGGGTTGAGTTTTTTAGTCCAATTCGATTCTGGATAAGAGAAACTAAGTTAATTCTAATCTTAGTTAGACTTATCGAAGTGAGATTTCGGTTATTCAAGTCTAATCGAATGTCTTAACAAGAAATGCTAGTTAACTAACCTAGCAATTGTTTTGTTTAAAATTGAAAGGTCTAAGTTTATGGATAATTAGAACCTGATGAGAAAAATAGAGTTATCTTTATTTTGGTCTTATCGAATTAAGCGGTTGTTTTTGAACAATCGGTTTAGCAAAGAGACTAAGGTTCTTAGTTGGTTTTTTGGTTTTCTAAACAAAATTGGAAAAATAGTTTCGGACAATTGTTTCCTTGGTAACATATCAAAATAAAATTACTTGTAGTTTCGGTTTTGATATTGGTTATTAGAACATGATGTGTGGAACCCTGATGCCTAACTCTACAGGTTGCAAGTCTATTTTGAGATTTGTAAGATTCTTTTCGTGTTGTCCTTTATTTTTTCGTTTTTTTGTCATTTTGTGACAAAAAGGGGGAGAAATTTATGGATTAAACAAGTGATACTGGCATTGATTTCATATTGATTGGTATCGCTAAGGAAATGAACATTGGTGCTTTAACGTTTTATCTAAACGAAAGAGTGAAAGCACAGACTAAGGGGGAGTAACATGTCATATAAATTGGTATAACAAAGACGTGCGGATTGAATATCTACCTATCTTCCTTACGGGGAGTATTAGCTTTGTTATTATAATGCAACAACGAAGTATGTTTACTTGATACAAAGGTTCAGACTTAACCAAACACAATAGGATTGCTTATCAAGTAAATAGGAATTAACGTTTGTGTAATTTAATTCAATTATAATAAAACAATTATAATGCGAAAATATAAAGTAAACGACACAGCAAGCTTTTGTTAACGAGGAAACCGCAAATGCAGAAAAACCCCGGGACCTTGTCCAGAATTGAATACTCTTAGGATTAAGACGCTACACAAAATTACACCTAACTTCGTATAGTTGAGACCAAGCAACTAAACCTATAGTTCACCTAGTTCGGTCTGTATTCCCACTCCTCCAACTTATAAATAAGTCACGTACTTGGAAAAATTCCTTTGGTTTTTATTCCAAATAGTAAAGGAACAACAAATTTGTTTGGTATCAACTCTATTCAACCAAGTGATATGAGTCGGACAAAGGCTCTTCCGTTTATCTTAACATAAACTCCTTCGTCAGGTCCTTAGATCTATCTTATGTTCAATTACCGAAGTAATCGTTTAAGATTAAGCCAACAACACTCGTAATCCAAATAATTGTTTTGATGCCGATCTACTCAATTAATCAATCCAATCTACCACAAGGATAAACCGATTATTAATTGGATCCTCTTTTACCAAAAAAAGTATTGTGCACACCAAAGATTATAAACCCAAGTCAGATCTTCAATAAAAACCTGCACACAATCAATTGAATCTCTTGTGATCAATCACGCACATAACAGAGTCTGTTAACAATGGATTATCACAAGATCGTCTTTAGAACTAACAATAGTCTAAAGACCCCTGTCGAAACTCTGTACTAGTTTGAGTGAATCTTATATCAGAAGAGAAGATCCTAAAGCATAACCAAACTAGGTGCAATCAGATTTCAACCACCGTTAGTCAATCGAATCAATCCAAAACAAACGATAAAACGCAATTATCTAGTTTCCCACCAACGGTACACGCTAGAGCTTCTCAATCCCAAAGAATACTTTAAACTGAGGGGCCGTAAGAGATTTTGCCTAATTAGGTTACTCTCCTCTCTGAATAGGAGGCTACACCAGTAACTGTTAGAGCATTGCTCGGTCGACCTCGCATGCGTTGCTATCTCAAGCATGTTTGTCAATGTTAGTGATAAAAACTATAAGCCTTGATTTCTAGTCTATTATAGCTAAGTAATGTGATTTGTAGATAGTGGTAAAAGTGGTTCGATTCTCAGACTTGTGAAGGATATTAATTAGACATAAATTCTAATATTAAAATAGAAAACTCACTAAAAATTATAGAAAACTCAATTAAAGTTGATATCAATATTAAAAGAACACTAAGGCTAAGATTCCACTATTTTCCAAATTCAAAGTGATTTAATCCAATATTTATATTCATGCAATTTTTTTCGTTCAATTTAATTCTAAACTATTGCAACAAGTAGATTCTCAAAATAACAAGTGTAAATCCGAAGCATAGAACATCAAAAACCTAGGTCCAAGCATGCTCTATCAAAAGAAATAACAATTGCTTAACAAGAATCATTCAAACAATTTTCACTCAAGGCAAAACAATCATAAAAATAATTGCGATAAATAAGTAAATAAGAATATACCACTTTTTGTTGGAAAAATAGCTTCATATATTGCCTCAGCAATGGGGTTTAGGTCCTAATATTAATCACTTGCTCAAAATACATGTTTGTTGCTCAAAAGTTGATTAAAAGAGTGAAAGGTGTAAAGCAGCTGATTTGCAACAACGTAAAAGTGTTACAGATATCTGGTACAAAGAGGAACAATGATTACTATTGTATATAAACGTTACTTATCTTCTGCTAATGAACAACGACCGTTTTCTGCGACAGTTGCTTGGGCGTCAATGTTCTTCGTGTTTTTCCTCTTCAGCAGCAGCAACAGCAGAAACAGAGTTTGTTAAAACTCTGATTTCTTCTTCTCTGGCTCTCCTCAGGTCCCCAAACTTTCGAAACCCCTTCTATATGACCCAAACAATCTATTTATATCAAAAATACCGATTAAATATCTCCCAAATCTTCCAAAATCTCTTTCCTTCGCTTCACGGCAAAGTTGTGACAATTTCTTGTTTTAGAATTTCTACGCTTTTCTGAGCTTTCCTTTTTATTCTAAACTCTTCCTTAGATAGATGCAAATATTTGGGAAGGTTTACAACACTTTAATCTCTCTAAAATTCCCTAAAACAGGTCACACACGTGACTTTCCATATTTTCTTTTGTGATAAAAATCCGTCGATTGAGCCAAGTATAATCGATTTCAACACCCATATCAGATTCCTAGACCCATAAGGAGTCTATCCTATGAAAATCATAGGTTTAATCGACCTCAAACTCCTACAACTCACGATTGCCAAAACTGCCAAATATTTCCCGCCAATTTTTTGGATTTGAAACCGTGAAGAAGAAAGGGCGCTGCCTATCCAGAGTAGGGGTGCCTTTAGCAACTGCCTTAAGGGGTGTCCTGTGGGTGCCCCTTATCCAAGCTGGGGGTCCGAATAGCAAGTTTCCTCCGGGTGCTTTCCGTCAACTTTTCGAGCCAAATTTTCCAAATATGTTTATTGGCCAAAAATACCTACAAATACATAAAACACCATAATAAGTACAAAAATGAGCCCTAACAATATATAGAATCGAGACAAATCGGACACAAAAATGTGTCTATCAAATACCCCCAAACCTATTATTTGCTAGTCCTCGAGCAAAAATAAAATAGAAATAAAATCCTAACTCACTTTCGCAGGCATCGTCCATTGCATTTAGCGTATGCAATAAGCCTTTAAACCCCTAGGTGTCCCTAGTGGCAGAGTGTTGTCTCCGGAGGGCTTACCAGAGGTATACCCACAAAACCTTTATACTCCAGACCCTAACTATCTACACAGAACCTTGGAAGGCACTAAAGAATCTCCTTGGTTGGCATACTTATTGATTACGGGAGGAAGTACCCTGATGCGAAATTCCAATTGTTGTACACGAGTTTGCACTCAAGCATACTAAAATTCATATGAAGTGACAGAGCTCTACTCAGATAGTTGCACTATGGACATCAATATCCGGAGTCAAAACTAATCACATGGATAGATCAAGAAGATGGATATAGAAAAACATAAATGGTTTTGATGTTTACTAGGTGAAAGGTGTTTCTCATATCTGTCTGAAGGCCTCCGCCAAAATGAACCTATCATAATGTACTGAGATACTAGTCTGACTAATATCAACACACTAGCATATACAAGGGAACCAGTGATTGATAATCCTAACTGTAGGTCAACACACTGGCATATACAAGGGTTCCAGTGGTCGACTTTATTGAATTTATTCCAGTTGGTCTGATGGTCTGGTCTCAATTTCTCTCTTTTTTTTTTTCTTTTTTTTTTGTATCTCAATCACTCTAATTCACCCTAGCATTGGTAACAACTTGAATTGTGAGCCCCACCTAATCACTTAGAGAAACATAGTTTTAAAAACAAAAAAAATAAAAATAGAAGTGAAAAGGACTCAACGAGATATGGTGAAACTATCATGTTATTTCTAACACATGAGCTTTGTGCTTTTATAAATAGACTCTTTAGATGTTGCAATCTAGTCAGATTGGTTCCTCAACTCCTACAACCAAAATGCTTCCATCCACTTAGATTGGATAGTGCCATCCTTAATAGGCATAAACTTCTAGGCTCTGGAGTTTAATTATTGCAACGAAAAGGTAACAAAAAGTTCTACCCTACCCCCAAACTTAAATCTAACATTGACCTCAATGTTTCTAATTAAAGAACAATACCAAAAATATAAGTAACATGAGGAAATAGTAAAGAGAGAAGTCGGAAAGATAGTATCTGGGTGAAGTGTAACCAAAAACCTACAAAAATATTATACAACATACAAAATCTCCTCGATGGTCAATCAAGGTAAACAGGGTCCTCCAGAGGGACCTCCTCAACATCACCTGTAGGAAAAGGCTCTAAAAAGGGCTTCAATCGCTGACCGTTAACCTTCGAAGAACTACTACCATCTGGTGTCTCAATATCAACAGCGCCATGAGGAAAAACAGTACGGACCACAAAAGGACCGGTCCACCGAGAGCGCAACTTCCCGGGGAATAGATGCAAACAAGTGTCATACAGAAGAACTTTTTGACCTGGAGAAAATGACTTTCGTAAAATATTCCTATCATGCAAAAGTTTCATTTTGTTCTTATACTCCTTAGCACTATCGTATGCATCTCTAAGAATCTCGTTCAACTCATTGAGCTGAAGCTTTCTTTGAGCTCCTTCCTTGTTAAGTGAAAAGTTTAAGTTCTTAATAGCCCAATAGGCTCTATGCTCTAACTCAACAGGCAGTTGACATGCCTTTCCAAATATTAAACGATAATGTGACATTCCATGGGTGTCTTAAACGCAGTACGGTAAGCCCATAAGGCATCAGTAAGCCTTGAAGACCAGTCTTTCCTATTTGGATTAACTGTTTTTTCTAGAATACGTTTAATTTCCCTATTGGAAATCTCTACCCGAACACTAGTATGAGGGTGATATGGGGTTGCTACTTTATGGGTAATACCGTATTGTTTCATTAAAAGAGCAAACGGTCTATTACAAAAGTGTGAACCTCCATCACTAATTATAGATCGCGGCGTAGCAAAACGTGTAAGTATATTTTCTTTCAAAAACTGGACTACGACCCTGTGGTCATTTGTTTTACACAGAACCGCCTCAACCCACTTAGACACATAGTCTACAGCGACAAGTATGTAAAGATAACCAAACGAAATAGGAAATGAACCCATAAAATCAATGCCCCACACATCAAAGACCTCGATCACTAAAATAGGTTTCAAAGGCATCATATTTCTACGGGAAATGGTTCCTAACTTCTGGCAACACTCACAAGAAACACAATGACTATGGGAATCTTTAAACAACGAAGGCCAGTAAAATCCACATTGCAAAATCTTAGCAGCAGTCTTCTTAGCACTAAAATGACCCCCACTTGCATGTTCATGAGAAAAGGATAGAATACTGGACTGGTCACTCTCAGGTACACATCGCCTAATGATCTGGTCTGGACAATACTTAAACAAATAAGGATCATCCCAAAAAAAAATGCTTAACCTCAGGTAAAAACCTAGAACGATCTTGTTTACCCCAATGTTGAGGGGTTCGACCAGTAACAAGATAATTCACTATATTTGCAAGCTATCCCTTAAAGGAAGGGAATCACTAGGGGAACTTACAACTAGCCTAGACAAGTGGTCTGCTACTACATTTTCTGCACCCTTTTTGTCTCTAATGTCTGGGGAAAATTCCTGTAACAATAGGATCCATCTAATCAATCTAGGTTTGGTATCCTTCTTAGATAAAAGGTATTTCAAAGCAGCATGATCTGTATCCTTAATGAATCGACTGTAAAAACCTGCATGCCCTACGAATGACCTAATATCTTTTACAGTTTTTGGGAACTGTAAAGTCTTAATAAGGTCAACTTTGGCTTTGTCTACCTCTATACCCTTTAAAGAGATGATGTGCCCTAACACAATTCCTGATTTAACCATGAAATGACATTTTTCCCAATTAAGCACTAAATTTTTTTCCTTACACCTAGTCTACACTAATGTCAAATGATGCAAGCACTCATCGAAAGATGAACCAAACACTGAAAAATCATCCATAAAGACCTCTAAGAACCGTTCTACCATATCAGAAAATATGCTCATCATACAACGCTGAAAAGTTGCAGGGCATTACATAGCCCGAAAGGCATGCGTCTATACGCAAAGGTACCAAAGGGACAGGTAAAAGTGGTTTTCTCTTGGTCTTCTGGGGAAATAACGATCTGATTATAACCGGAGTAGCCATCTAAGAAGCAATAGTGACTATGTACAGCTAATCACTCTAGCATTTGGTCGATAAAAGGAAGGGGGAAGTGATCCTTCCTTGTGACCTTGTTCAATTTCCTAAAGTCAATACACACACTCCATCCCGTGGTCACTCGGGTTGGGATTAATTCATTATTATCATTATGGACTACAGTGATACCTGATTTCTTGGGGACAACCTGAACAGGGCTGACCCACTTACTGTCTGAAATTGGGTAAATAATACCCGTATCTAACAACTTAAGCACCTCTTTTCGAACTACCTCTTTCATGTTAGGTTTCAGTCGACGTTGCATCTCCCTAGAAGGTTTGGATTCTTCCTCTAAATGAATCTACTGCATACACACAGTAGGACTTATACCCTTAATGTCTGCTATAGTCCACCCTAAAGCTTTCTTATTGTCTTGAAGTACATTTACTAGCCTACTTTCCTGATCACTATCCAAATCGGAATCTACAATCACAGGTAAAGTCTCATATGGGCCTAAAACACATACTTTAGAGTATCGGGTAGTGGTTTAAGGTCCAACTTTGGGGGATCTTCTAAAGAAGGAATTAGGGTAGTCTCAGAAACTGGTAACGGTTCGAACCTAGCTTTCCATCTATCAGTGTCTAACACAGGGTAGAATCTAATAGAGCATTCACCTGTTCAATAGTGCTATCGTCGTCAAAATCTAAACCAAAATGGGATAGACAACTTTCTAATGGTTCTTCAGACAAAATGTTTGGTAATGACTCCTGAACTAAGGCTTCTATCATGTTCACCTCTTCAACACGTGTGTCATCTAGCTCATGAGGTTGCTTACTAACATTAAAAATGTTCATCTCCATAGTCATATTACCAAAATATAAACTCATCACACCATTTCAACAGTTAATGATCGCATTAGACGAAGCTACAAATGGGCGACCTAAAATCACAGGTATCTGGTTCTCTGGGTCAGGGACAGGTTGGGTATTTAGGACCACGAAATCCACTGGATAAATAAACTTGTCGACCTCAATAAGAACATCCTCGATAACACCTCGAGGGATTTTAACATACCTATCAGCTAACTTCAGTGTCATCTGAGTAGGTTTCATTTCACCAAGTCCTAGCTGTAAGTATACATGGAATGGAAGTAAGTTCACACTGGATCCTAAGTCAAGTAAAGCTTTTTCTACCCGGAAGTTACCTATTGTGCAAGCAATGGTAGGAGAACCTGGGTCTTTGTACTTTGGAGTTGTGGTGTTCTGAATGATTGAACTTACGTGACTAGCTAAAAAGGCTTTCTTATGGACGCTAAGTTTTCGCTTTCGCGTACACATATCCATAAGGAACTTGGCATAAGCAGGAATTTACCTAATTGCATCTAATAAAGGAAGTTTTATGTAAACTTGCTTAAAAACCTCCACTATGTCATTAAAGTTCGATTCCTTCTTTGTTGGTACTAATAGCTGAGGAAATGGGGCTCTAGGCATAAAATCAGACCTTTCAGGAACCGAGTTCACATCATCAGAAACTTTATCAGTCTCTTCAGCTGCTGGTCCTGAGAGGTGAGATCTTGAGGGGTGAACTACAGTATGTTCACTATCGTGCATGGTTACCTTATTGTCTACAACTCTACCACTTCTAAGGGTTCTAACAACATTCAATTGATTCGATTTGCACCTAATTCATGAACTCCTCTAGGGTTGGGTTGTGTTTGACTAGGAAACTTACCTTTTTCTCTCAAAGAATCACTTATCATACCAACCTTGGTTTTTAACTCAGACATAGCCTGACTATTTTCTTGTCCTATCCTGTTACTATCTTGTAGACTTTGTTCTACGGATAACTGAAATTTTGCAGTTTGCTGAGTTAACAAGGCGAGAGATTTCTCTAAACTTAGGATTTTCTTATCTGACTGATTCTGAAACTGAGCTAGTCCTGAAGGATTCTTAGTATAGCCAAAACCTGGGGGAGCATTAGAATTACTAAACTGACCTTGACTTTGGCCCTTAGACCACGAAAGGTTCGGATGGTTTCTCCAACCAGGATTATAGGTTTCTGAATATGGGTCAATCTTTTGACGGTTATCAAATCTAGTATTATTATAAAGAGCATTGGCTTGCTCTTAAATATTCTGGCCTTCCCAAAAAGGCTCCACTCTACCACTAGTCTGGCCCACTTCTAAGGCTTCTAACCTTTTTCCTATAGCATCAATTTTGGAATCTGATTCATAGCCTCCTTCTACCCTATTAACGTTTCCTCTACTTAAAAGAATTGTTTTCTGGGGTGCCCTACTATTTTCCCATTTCTGGGTTTTTTCGGCGATTTCATTAAAAAATTCCATCGCCGCATCAACAGTTTGGTTTTCAAATCCACCAGTGCATAGAGACTCAACCATGGTCGTTGTGGAATAATCTAAACCCTCATAAAGGATCTGAACTAGACTAACCTTTTCTAAACCATGATGAGGACACTAGGATAATAAATCATTGAACCTTTCTAAATACCTATATAAAGATTCTCTCTCTTGTTGTGAAAATGTGCATATTTGCGTCCTAAAAGACGATATTTTGTGCCTAGGGAAAAACTTATTGAAAAAGGCAGATATAAGTTGTTCATATGTCTCAATTGACTCGGAGTCCAAACTATATAGCCACGACTTGGCCTTATCTTTCACGGAAAATGGGAATAACCTAAGTTTCAAAGCATCATCATCTAATCCTCTAATTCTTAGAGTACTACAAATTTCCTAAAAATCCCTAACATGGTAATAAGGGTTTTCATTTTATTTCCCTAAAAAGATTGGGAGCATCTGTAAGGTCCCAGGTTTCAGTTCATAGGGTGCCTCCGTTTCAGCTAACTTAATACATGAAGGACGAGTAGTCCTAATTGGATTCAACAAAGCTTTCAAAGTTTCCATTTCTGGCGCTATCAGAGCGACATGGATTCTCTCCTCAGTCAAAGGACGTTCAAAAACAGACTCTTCAAAAGTCGGACTTTCTAGATTAAGGTAATCGAGACGCTTCGAACTACTAGGTTTCTCTTTAAAAAATCTACCTAGTGCGTCTCTTTTACGTTCAGGCATACAATATAATTTTCTAAATTGGAAGGGTAAGCAAACATAGATCAAGGCCGACTCAACCAAATCAAACCTATTGATTTCTAGCAAACAAAAAGCATGATGGCTCCACTTAGATTGTTTCTAGACCAGCTCTAATCCTTCGAACGGGAATTCGTTACAATTTAAGCAAACCCCTCTGGAATCAATCCGATTTAACTTAAGTTCAATAGAGGCGAGGGAAGCTCAGTGGAGCTTTGATACCCAAGGCCTCACCGGTATTACAAGGCGGCGCAGTCACGCATTCAACTTACAGAAACCGTCAAGAACTTCGAAGTATGCTTAAAAGAGTAACCAATATTTTTCGAATGACTTTCCTGTTAAGCTCGTTACCCTATCGGTCTCGTTCTAGTCAAAATTTTAGGCTTAGGTTCGCGTAGGTTACGTGTTCCTAAAGCGGGCAAGAAGAGAACGGTGATGAAATCCGAACCCTTATCTTGTATGGCCAGGCCATGCCCGTTACTAGAAAAATAAATGTCTGTATTCAGTCCTCAACAAATATGCATACGAAGGAGTCCAGTAACTCGCTGACAGGGGATTCGCGAGTGTTTAGAATCTTACCTCCCGTTCCAGACGGGGGATGAATCGGTTGTAGTCGACTCGGGACACTGACTCTGATGTCTAGTGTACGAACCCAAGGTGCAGAGACAATATCGTAATTGTCCTCTTTCTCTACAAACAATTTATATTTAAAGTACCCTTCCGTAGGGTAATAAAAAAAAATAATGTCCCAAAGTCCAAAATTCCAAAAAAATAAAGAAAAATTATAAAAGTAATAAACCTTAATACAGTTTTTTTTTTAAATAAAATAAACAAACCTTAAACTAAAATTTTCTAAATTAAATTGTCTTCTTTTCTGTTATTTTTGCTTTAATCTTTAGCTTCAAATCTTTATGAAATTACCAAACTCCTTGGCTCATTTTTCTTTATGATCCAGAACCTGTAGACACAAGATAAATACCAAAAAACTTAAAAAAGGACAAAAATAATAAAATTAATAAAATAAATAAAATAAAATAAATCTAAAACCCTAAAAAACAAGTCCGCGTCGGCGGCGCCAAAAATTGATGTGATTTGTAGATAGTGGTAAAAGTGGTTCGATTCTCAGACTTGTGAAGGATATTAATTAGACTTAAATTCTAATATTAAAATAGAAAACTCACTAAAAATTATAGCAAACTCAATTAAAGTTGATATCAATATTAAAAGAATACTAAGGCTAAGATTCCACTATTTTCCAAATTCAAAGTGATTTAATCCAATATTTATATTCATGCAAATTTTTTCGTTCAATTTGATTCTAAACTATTGCAACAAGTAGATTCTCAAAATAACAAGTGTAAATCCGAAGCATAGAACATCAAAAACCTAGGTCCAAGCATGCTCTATCAAAAGAAATAACAATTTCTTAACAAGAATCATTCAAACAATTTTCACTCAAGGCAAAACAATCATAAAAATAATTGCGATAAATAAATAAATAAGAATATACCACTTTTTGTTGGAAAAATAGCTTCCTCTATCTCCTCAGCAATGGGGTTTAGCTCCTCATATTAATCACTTGCTCAAAATACATGTTTGTTGCTCAAAAGTTGATTAAAAGAGTGAAAGGTGTAAAGCAGCTGATTTGCAACAGCGTAAAAGTGTTACAGATCTCTGGTACAAAGAGGAACAATGATTACTGTTGTATATAAACGTTACTTATCTTCTGCTGTTGAACAAGGACAGTTCGACATTTGCTTGTGCGTCAATGTTCTTCGTGTTCTTCCTCTTCAGCAGCAGCAGCAGCAGAAACAAAGTTTGATAAAACTCTGATTTCTTCTTCTCTGGCTCTCCTCAGGTCCCCAAACTTTCGACACCCCTTCTATATGACCCAAGCAATCTATTTATATCAAAAATACCGATTAAATCTCTCCCAAATCTTCCAAAATCTCTTTCCTTCTCTTCACGGCAAAGTTGCGGTAATTTCTTGTTTTAGAATTTCTACGCGTTTCTGAGCTTTCCTTTTTATTCTAAACTCTTCCTTAGATAGATTCAAATCTTTGGGAAGGTTTGCAGAACTTTAATCTCTTTAAAATTCCCTAAAACATGTCACACACGTGACTTTCCATATTTTTTGTTGTGATAAAAATCCGTCGATTGAGCCCAGTCTAATCGATTTCAACACCCATATCAGATTCCTAGACCCATAAGGAGTCTATCCTATGAAAATCAGAGGTTTAATCGACCTCAAACTCCTCTAAATCACGATTTCCAAAACTTCCAAATATTTCCCGCCAATTTTTTGGATTTGAAACCGTGAAGAAGAAAGGGCGCCCCCTATCCAGAGTAGGGGTGCCTTTAGCAGCTTCCTTAAGGGGTGTCCTGGGGGTGCCCCTTATCCAAGCCGGAGGTCCGAATAGCAAGTGTCCTCCGGGTGCTTTCCGTCAACTTTTCGAGCCATTTTTTTCCAAAAATGTTTATTGGTTAAAAATACCTACAAATAAATAAAACACCATATTAAGTACAAAAATGAGCCCTAACAATACACAGAATTGAGACAAATCGGACACAAAAATGTGTCTATCACTAAGGTCTCGGACTAGGATAGAAAGTGTAGTTGAGCTCAAGAACTCCATGGAGATCATCATACAAGACGAAGGACTGCTCAAGGAACTGGTGGATCTTCATCGACTAAAAGGTATGTGGAGACTTGAACTTATCTTTAACTAAGAAGTCTATCTACTCTATCTCCTATCTTGAGACAAAATTCGTTGTGCTATATAGACTTTGATTATACACATTTGCTATTTCGAGCCGAGTTTATCTCGCCTATCTATTTCTAGAAATCTGTGTTGGTAAGCTTTCGCTTTGGCCAAACTTATATTTACCTAGTGACGAAAGTCATGTTATGTTTCAATCACTTTGAAAATGGCTTTGATGACGATAGTCGATTTTTTATGTCTAACGACTATTATAACATTATAGAAGAATGTTTCAATGATTGAAATGAGAGTTTTGATTATATTACCAATGGTGGATATAAGCATTGTTTTGGAAACACATATATGTATAAGTTCTTATTCCTTGAACCGAAGTTTGCGAACTTTTTTGATCAAGAGAACCGGAACAAGAGCCGTGAACTCAGTCCGCGAACTGGCGGAAGTTCTCGACCCGAGAAAATCTTGCTGGAGTTTGAGAACTCCTTCCGGAAACTTAAGTCCGCAAACCCAGTCCGCGAGCTTGAGTTAGGTTATATCTAAAGACGATTGTTTGTGAACTCATGTTTATATAAACTAAGGAATACAAGTTTGCAAACCGTGGCTATAAAGTTCATGAACCGATTCGAGTGAATCAAATCATTTTTGCATCAATTGTGTCTTGGGTAGTTACATAAGATTTCCTTGCAATTGAACAACTCTCTAACTAGTTCATTTAAGTCATTTGAACTAGTTATGGTGAAGAAGAGATTGGTTGATATGAAAGTACTCATATGGCTAACCATTTGGTTAACTACTATTGAACCAACAAATGTACATGTTTGGGTACGGTTACACAAACCTAAAATCGTACATTCCACTTGTGTGTAACAAGCTAGGTTTTTAGATCTAACGGTTGAAAGATATTAGCTTGAATCTAAATCAGGTTTTCATCTAACGGTGAATATTGAATGCTTTGTTACCAAGCTAACATTGATTGAAAACCCTGATTTGAAAGACTATATAAAAGAGAACTCTAGCAACTGGGAAACCCAATCCCCACACCTTCTGTGTAATACTTGTTGCATAGATAGAGTCGATTCTCCTTTAACCTTTGGTTTATTCTTCTAAATCTGGTTAACGACTTAAAGACTTCATTGGAATTGTGAAGTCAATCCGATACTACTTTCTTGTAGTTGTGTGATCTTATCTTGTATATTCTATCGTACGAGTACAGTCGCAAGGATTTGCTTGAGATTAATATCTCTGATAGGCAAGATATAAAAGTAATCACAAACATCTTCGTCTCATCGTTTGTGATTCCACAACATCTTCTTTCGCCGCGTCGATTAAGATTGTTGTGAGGTGATTGATAATACTAGGTTGTTCTTCGGGAATATAAGTCCGGTTTATCAATTGCTTCCTGTTCACCTTGATTTATAAAAAGACGGAACAAAAACTTGTAGGTATTTCTGTGGGAGACAGATTTATCTATTAATATAGACTTTTCTGTGTGATACAGATTTGTTTATTAAAGTCTTCGACTTTGGGTTGTAGCAACTTTTAGTTGTGGGTGAGATCAGCTAAGGGAATCAAATGCGTAACATCTTTCTGGGATCAGAGACGTAGGAGCATAACTGTACCTTGGATCAGTGTGAGATTGATTGGGGTTCAACTACAGTCCAGACCAAAGTTAGTTTGAAATAGGCTAGTATCTGTAGCGTCTTAATACACTGTGTGTTCAATCTGGACTAGGTCCTCGGGTTTTTCTGCATTTGCAGTTTCCTCGTTAACAAAATTCTGGTGTCTGTGTTATTTTTATTTCCGCATTATATTTTTTATCTTCATAATCAAAATATCACAGGTTGTGCGTTAGGTTCAATCAATTAGAATATCTAACCTCTGGTGGTTGATTTAAATTTATTGACACTTGGATATTGGTCTTTGGTACCATCCAAGTTATCTCTCTTTGATAAAGACTCGCAAATTTCTATTTGCTTGAGTATAGATCAAATCGAGAGATTGAGATATTAACTCTTTGATATACTTTTATCTAGATTGAGTCTGACTGTCTAGTTGATTCTCTAGAAAGTATATTGGAGTTTGTCCATACAGATTGCTAAGTGAAATATTGGGTGTGGTTGTTAGACCCCCACTTTTTCAATTGGTATCAGAGCAGGCAAACACGTTTAATACCTTACAAGTCTGTGTTTGTAGCGATCTGACTCTATGGACAATAATTCTATCTCAATAAAACACAACCAGATCCAGGGATTGCAGAATTTTCTTCCATGTCAGATTTTTTCAAATCTGTAGAAGTAATTTTGTCTAAACCTCCACCAGGTTTAAAATCCCTTGAAGTTTTTTCAGGAATTGAAAAGAAACTTGAAAGCTTAACTTCTGATGTTGATTTATTTCTCCAGAAAGAACAAGAATCTCTTGATAGTCTAAATCAAGTTATGACCAATAATATTCATGTTGAGGTTAACATTGATTTATTAATCAATAAGATCAATACTCCTCCTCTGTGTAATACAACGAGTTATAACAAACTAAGCGAATTACAAGAAGAGTCTAAGTCTAAGTCTTCTGACTATATCACCTCTAAGTATGAATCAATTCCTTGGTCAATTCCAGATACTTCTTACCAAGATAATAATATTGACTCCTATTTTGAAGAAATTAGGAGGTCGCTTTCTATCAAAAGAGTTTCCCTTTTCAAAACTAAAAACTGTCTGCATAAACTGTTTCTTGGAAGCTGTAAAATAAGAAAACATAAACACAAATATTCTTGTGCTCTTTGGAAGCTCTTTGAATAACTCATAAAAAAAGTTTTGTGGTTTTCTCTCAACACTGTGAGATGTAAGAGCAGTTGGAAAGAAGCTCTTTTTTTGGTGTCATGATGTGCAAGAATAATTTTTGTTCTACAAAAAATTATTAACAAATGGATGTTGATCTATTGCTCCTTGTTTGTGCAAAACAAAGCTTGCACATAAGCGGTTCGCACACTTTGAACCAAAATTGTTTCATGTATTAATCTAGTTCTCAAACGTGTCAACTTGGTTCACTCGACACATAAAAGAGAAAAAGAATCACTTCGATTCTTTCACCCTTCTTTACCACCTCTTCAGTTCGCAAACGAAGAAAAAAAAACCAGTTCATCCTCTTGATTTCTTCATTTTTCATCTCTTAACCAAATTGATATTGGTTTGTTTCTTTGAACTCAGAAAAAGTTCCCGTACTTTGGGTTTCGATTGGTTTTTGTGATTGTCATCAGTTTGCATCTCTGCCTTTAGGAACAGTTCGCCAACCAAGTAAGTGTTCCGGATCTTCCTTTTTCAATCATTAATAGAAGAATAACTAGGCAAGTAGGAAGCTCAAGCCAACAAACTAGAGATGAATCCTTCATTGACTCTAGTATTGGTGCCAGGTTTTTTAACCCTGCTGCTCTCGAACTGTTCTTAGTGTTTAAAAACAAAACACCCATTCCTGAACGGTTCTATGATGCGACTAAAATAGATGTTCCATAGTTGGTTGGTTTTTTCAACAGTCATGCTTGGGGAATTATTCATAGACCTTTAGGGAGTGTTCCTATTGATATGGTTTATTAGTTTTATGCTAACATTCATGATGAAAACACTGCTCTTTGTACTTTCAAGACCATAGTAGGAGGTACCATTTTTACTGTAGATCGCTCTGTTATCTCATACCTGCTTGATGTGCCTATTGTAGGTGAAAGATATCCTCCTCCTGAGTTTGGGAGACTTCCTATAGAAGTATTGTCTAACAGGTTGTATGATAAAGGCCTCTCACACAATGATGGTAAGGTTTATGTAAGAGGAGCAGGTTTGTTTCTCAAAGTTGCTGCTAAACTTATTGTGGAAAATATGATGCCTAACACTTGTGACAACAATTCATGGACCATGGGACTTACTGAGTTCATCTACTACATTGTTGAAGACAGAAATATTGACTTATGTGGAATTATCATTGATCAAATGATAAGTGTCAGACACAACCAGGAAAGACACCAGGGTTTCCTTGTCTCATCTCAAGAATTTGTGCTAACTTTAATATTCCTATTTTTGGTTCTGATCTTGGAGGACTAGTTGTACTAAGTATGTAAAGCATTTAGAGAATGAGGCCCTCTACAATCAGAATCACTCCGAGAACCCATAGTACTCCAGCAACTGAAGAACTGACTCGTCTTCGAGGAGAACTTGCTGAACTTCGGGAGGAAAATGTGGTTCTTAGAGAGCAGGTAGACTTTGCTGGAAATGTTGTTCCTGAGTTATTACAGAAATTCTATGAGATTGAAAGAGATCATTATGGATGGAGTGACTGATATCTAGTACTTCTGTTTTATTATTATCTGTTTAAACTTCTTTTGTTGTACTTAAAGTTTGTGTCTTCGTGATGTAATAACTTTTTTATGGAACAATAGTCTTGGATGATTATGTCTTTCGTTTGAAAAATTCCATTTGTGTTGAATCCATAAGAAGTACAGATTACTTTGTCAAAAGTAAAGTCTTTCGTAAGTCGATATTCACGTATTGATAAAAGAATGAATGGACTTTTGACAAATACAAAAGTTAAGCCTATTATGTCAATTATTGATGGAAAATAGGTTAAAATCTTTTGTTTACAAGGATTATGTCTATTGTATATCGTTATGCGAATAGTGATGAATCCTTGTGTATTCTGCAGTATTGATCTTCCCTGATCCATAATCTTTTATGTATTACTGTGAGGCTCCGTAAGTTTTCTTGTGTTGAGCACTAACGATTGAGTTGAATGTATTAACTTAGTTGTTGCTCCGTGAGAATCCTTAAAGATTGAGCATGACCAATTAAATTGATTACTTGTTGTGGTTAATTTGGTTGTGTATTCCGATTAGATTAATTATGGGTTCTCTTGTGATTAATCTAATTGAGTATTTTTGAGTCTCCATAAGTTCACTTATGTTGAGCACTTACGATTAAATTAATCATAGGTTCTATTTTGGTTAATTTAATTGATTATTTTTTGATTCAAATTCATACTCATATGTGATTTGTTGTGTCCAAAGAAATCCTTATTTTCTTTCGAAATTAAGGTCTCTCTTGTTGTTCTTTCGAGAATGACATCAAATGGGGGAGAATTCTTTTGAACTTGTGTTTAATTGCCAAATCTTTGTGGGGAGTGCGGCTGTGGAATATTATAGAGGTTACCTTGTATCTTTATAAACTCCTTTATGAATGCATTTAGGTTCGGCTTTATAATTCCATCCAAACAAGTTGATATGTGCTTCATTTGGTCATGAAATGTCTCTTACGGAAATTTCACTAGGATCCCGTTCTTGTACCTTTGCCAATTTTATTGACAAAAAGGGGGAGAATTAATATGTAGTTCACACTACAAATACATATGGTTTTCGGATCATTATGTAAGAGGGAGTGGTTTCCATGTGAGATGGAGTATTGACTAAGGGGGAGTGATAATATCACCATAGTATTGTTGTCAAAGTTGTGATACAATTGAACTTTGATACTGTGTAATGATACTATGACACTGTATAACAATGATCGAGAACTTTGTTTTCTCATTGTTATAGCTACGAATTTTCAACAACGATGATGCTGAACTTACAACCTTTGAGATCATTGGAGTATGATAGACACATTTTTGTGTTTGATATAATCTCAATTGTATATATTGTTAGTGCTCGATTTTGTATTTATTTTGGCTTTTTATGTCTTTGTACGTGTTTTTCGAAAAATAAGATGTTGCGGCGAAATTGGCTCGAAAAGTGTTTTTTGCGTTCATGGGAGGACATTTGATATTCAGACCCTTACTTTGGATAAGGGGTAACCTAATTACTAAGGGTCATCCCATTTCCAGGCAACTGCTAATCGCACCCCTACTCCGGATAGGGGGCGACCATCTTCTACATTTGAATTATAAGTTTTGGCGGGAAATATCTTGGCAGTGAAGAACAGATTAGGGTTCTTGATTTGGAGGAGTTTGAGGTCGATTAAACCTCTGATTTTCATAGGATAGACTCCTTATGGGTCTAGGAATCTGATATGGGTGTTGAAATCGATTAGACTGGGCTCAATCGAGGGATTTTTATCACAACAGAAATATATGGAAAGTCACGTGTGTGACCTATTTTAGGGAATTTTAGAGAGATTAAAGTGCTGTAAACCTTCCTAAAGATTTGTATCTATCTAAGGAAGAGTTTAGAATAAAAAGGAAAGCTCAAAAACACGTAGAAATTCTAAAACAAGAAATTGCCGCAACTTTGCCGTGAAGAGAAGGAAAGAGATTTTGGAAGATTTGGGAGAGATTTAATCGGTATTTTTGATATAAATAGATTGCTTGGGTCATATAGAAGGGGTGTAGAAAGTTTGGGGACCTGAGGAGAGCCAGAGAAGAAGAAATCAGAGTTTTATCAAACTCTGTTTCTGCTGCTGCTGCTGCTGAAGAGGAAGAACACGAAGAACATTGACGCACAAGCAACTGCCGCAGAAAACTGTCGTTGTTTAACAGCGGAAGATAAGTAACGTCATATACAACAGTAATCATTGTTCCTCTTTGTACCAGAGATCTGTTACACTTTTACGCTGTTGCAAATCAGCTGCTTTACACCTTTCACTCTTTCAATCAACTTTTGAGCAACAAACATGTATTTTGAGCAAGTGATTAATATGAGGAGCTAAACCTCATTGCTGAGGCGATATTGGAAGCTATTTTTTCCAACAAAAAGTGGTATATTCTTATTTATTTATTTATCGCAATTATTTTTATGATTGTTTTGCCTTGAGTGAAAATTGTTTGAATGATTCTTATTAAGCAATTGTTATTTCTTTTGATAGGTCATGCTTGGACCTAGGTTTTTGATGTTCTATGCTTCGGATTTACACTTGTTATTTTGAGAATCTACTTGTTGCAATAGTTTAGAATCAAATTGAACGAAAAAAATTTTGCATGAATATAAATATTGGATTAAATCACTTTGAATTTGGAAAATAGTGGAATCTTAGCCTTAGTGTTCTTTTAATATTGATATCAACTTTGATGGAGTTTTCTATAATTTTTAGTGAGTTTTCTATTTTAATATTAGAATTTAAGTCTAATTAATATCCTTCACAAATCTGAGAATCGAACCACTTTTACCACTATCTATAAATCACATCAATTTTCGGCGCCGCCGAGGCGGACTTGTTTTTAGGGTTTTAGATTTATTTTACTTTTATTTAATTTTTAAGTATTTTTATTTTATTTTTATTTTTTTGTCTTTTTTTATGTTTTTGGGTATTTATCTTGTGTCTACAGGTTCTGGATCATAAAGAAAATTGAGCCAAGGAGTTTGGTGATTTCATAAAGACTTGGAGCTAAAGATTAAAGCAAAAAGAACAGAAAAGAAGACAATTTTATTTTAGACAATTTTAGTTTAGGGTTTGTTTATTTTATTTTATAAAAAAAAAAAACTGCATTAGGGTTTATTATTTTTGTAATTTTTCTTTATTCTTTTGGACTTTTGGACTTTGGGACATTATTTTTTTATTACCCTACGGAAGGGTACTTTAAATAGAAACTGTTTGCAGAGAAGGAGGACAATTACGATATTGTGTCTGCACCTTGGGTTCGTACACTAGACATCGGAGTCAGTGGCCCGAGTCGACTATAACCGATTCATCCCCCGTCTGGAACGGGAGGTAAGATTCTAAACACTTGTGAATCCCCTTTCAGCGAGTTATTGGACTCCTTCGTATGCATATATGTTGAGTACTGAATACGGACATTTATTTTTCTAGTAAAGGGCAAGGCTTGGCCACACAAAATAAGGGTTCGGATTTCATCACCGTTCTCTTCTTGCCCGCTTTAGGAACACGTAACCTACGCGAACCTAAGCCTAAAATTTTGACTAGAACGAGACCGATAGGGTAACGAGCTTAACAGGAAAGTCATTCGAAAAATATTGGTTACTCTTTTAAGCATACTTCGAAGTTCTTGACGGTTTCTGTAAGTTGAACGCGTGACCGCGCCGCCTTGTAATACCGGTGAGGCCTTGGGTATCAAAGCTCCACCGAGCTTCCCTCGCCTCTATTCAACTTACGTTAACTCGGATTGATTCCAGAGGGGTTTGATTAAATTGTAACGAATTACCGTTTGAAGGATTAGAAGCTGGTCTAGAAACAATCTAAATGGAGCCATCATGCTTTTTGTTTGCTAGAAATGAATAGGTTTGATTTGGTTGAGTCGGCCTTGATCTGTGTTTGCTTACCCTTCCATTTAGAAAATTCTATTGTATGCCTGAACGTAAAAGAGACGCACTAGGTAGATTTGTTAAAGAGAAACCTAGTAGTTCAAAGCGTCTTGATTACCTTAATCTAGAAAGTCCGACTTTTGAAGAGTCTGTTTTTGAACGTCCTTTGACTGAGGAGAGAATCCTTGTTGCTCCGATAGCGCCAGAAATGGCAACTTTGAATGCTTTGTTGAATCCAACTAGGACTACTCGTCCTTCGTGTATTAAGTTAGCTGAAACGGAGGCACCCTATGAACTGAAACCCGGGACCTTACAGATGCTCCCAATATTTTTAGGGAAAGAAATGAAAACCCTTATTACCATGTTAGGGATTTTGAGGAAATTTGTAGTACTCTAAGAATTAGAGGCTTAGATGATGATGCTTTGAAACTTAGGTTATTCCCATTTTCCCTGAAAGATAAGGCCAAGTCGTGGCTGTATAGTTTGGACTCCGAGTCAATTGAGACATATGAACAACTTACATCTGCCTTTTTCAATAAGTTTTTCCCTAGGAACAAAACATCGTCTATTAGGACGCAAATATGCACATTTTCACAACAAGAGGGAGAATCTTTATATAGGTATTTGGAAAGGTTCAATGATTTATTATCCCAGTGTCCTCATCATGGTTTAGAAAAGGTTAGGCTAGTTCAGATCCTTATGAGGGTTTAGATTATTTCACAACGACCATGGTTGAGTCTCTATGCACTGGTGGATTTGAAAACCAAACTGTTGATGCAGCGATGGAATTTTTGAATGAAATCGCCGAAAAAACCCAGCAATGGGAAAACAGTAGGGCACCTCAGAAAAAAATTCTTCTAGGTAGAGGAAAATTTAATAAGGTAAAAGGCTATGAATCAGATGCCAAAATTGCAGCGATAGTAAAAAGGTTAGAAGCCTTAGAATTGGGTCATACTATTAGTAGAATAGAGCCTTTTTGGGAAGGCCGAGTTATGGAAGAGCAAGAATGCTTTTTACAATAACAATAGATTTAATAACTCTCAGAAGATTGACCCATATTCGGAAACCTATAACCCTGGTTGGAGAAACCATCCAAACCTTTCATGGTCTAAGGGCCAGAGTCAAGGTCAGTTTAGTAATTCTAATGCTCCCCCAGGTTTTGGCTATACTAAGAATCCTTCAGGTCAAACACAGTTTCAAAACCCTTCGGATAAGAAGATCATCAGTTTATAGGACTGTCTCGCCTTGTTAACTCAGCATACTGCAAAGTTTCAGTTATCAGTAGAACAGAGTCTACAGGATAGTAATAGGATAGGACAAGAAAACAGTCAGGCTATTTCCGAACTAAAAGACCAGGTTAGTCTGATCAATGATTCTCTAAGAGAAAAAGGTAAGTTCCCTAGACAATCAATACCCAATCCTAGAGGAGAGAAAACATTTAATCAAGTGAATTCTGTCACAAACCTTAGAAATGGTAAAACGGTAGACAATAAGGTAGCCATGCCTAATAGTGGACATACTGTAGATCCCCCTCTTAGTTCCCATTCTAGTCCCCAAGAGGACCAGCAAGAGCCACTAGATGAAGAGACTGACAAAATTTCTAGTGATGCCAATTCGGTTCCTGATAGGTCTCATTTTATGCCTAGAGCCCCATTCCCACAGTTGTTAGCTCCAACAAAGAGAGAGTCGACTTTCAACGAAATAATGGAGATATTTAAGCAGGTAAACATTAACATCCCTTTGTTAGAAGAAATTAGGCAAATGCCTGCTTATGCCAAGTTCCTTAAATATCTTTGTACACGAAAGCGTTAGCTTAATGTCCATAAGAAAGCCTTTTTAGCTGGTCAGGTAAGTTCGATCATTCTGAATCAAACAACCCCTAAGTATAAAGACCCTGGATGCCCTACTATATCTCGTGTGGTCGGTAATTATCAGTAGATAAGGCATTGCTTGACTTAGGAGCTAGTGTGAACTTACTCCCATATCATGTATACAACCAGCTAGGTATTGGTAAGTTGAAACCGACTAAAATGACATTACAATTAGATGATAGGTCTGTCAAAGTACCTCGTGGTGTCATAGAGGATGTTCTGATTGAGGTTGATAAACTTATTTATCTAGTGGATTTTGTTGTTCTAGATACTCAGCCTGTTCAGGATCCTAGTGCTCAAATACCGGTGATTTTAGGTCGCCCATTCTTAGCCGCAACTAACATTGTCATCAACTGTAAGACCAGACTTATGAACATATCCTTTGGTAATATGACTACTGAACTAAATGTATTTAATGGTACTAGACAACCTTCTGATGATTTAGAGGAAGTGAATATGATTAGCACTTTAGTTCAGGATCTAGTTCAGGATAATTGGGATAACACTTTATTTGGTGATTCTCTAGATAAATTTGATGAGACAATTCTCTTAGGTCAGTTAGATGACCAAATTTTAGAACTAGAAGAATCTCTCGAATATTTTAAGGACTCTACAGACCTAGAAATTCAGGAAATAGTGTTAGGTCTTTCTGAGAGCAGTTATTACCCTAAGTTTGGGGGTAGTGATCTAGAAGACGCTCTTCAGTATTTTAAAGACTCTGAAGTTCCGGAAATTCAAGCAATAGTGCTAGGGATTGCGGAGAGTAGTGGTTATAATAAGTTTGGGGGTAATGATCGTCAAGTATCCCCATTAGAAGTCCCTAACTTGGGATTTGAGCCTAACACATCTGAGGTATTACTTGAGTCTCTTCGTACTCCGCAACCCGATCCCCCTGATACTGTCCAGGAAGAAATTAAGCTATTAGAAACCCGTTATTCGGATGAATCTGTTTGTCAAGAAACTCATATGAAGCCCAATTGGTCGTTCCAGATAGATACAGTTGTCTTGCAAGAAACTTTCGATAAGGTTGTGCTCTGTTTGTTCATTTTTCTGATCCTCTGCAGCTGTCTCATTTTAGTGGCAGTATTATTTGGTTTTGATGATCCACAATTGTTTCGACTATTGATAAACGATTTGAAAGGGTAATTAGCCATTTTATGGGTACGTAATGTCTAGCTGAAGACATTAAACTTAGCACTTCTTGGGAGGTAACCCATTATCATGCTACACGGTAATATCTTTCATTATCTCTTTTGCTTCAAATGGTAACAGTTTCTCCTTGTTCATGCTTTTAATGTGATCTTTAGAACATTGAGGACAATGTTGTATTTAAGTTTGGGGGTATAGGAGAAACTTTTTAGTTGCATAATTAAACTCCAGAGCCTAGAAGTTTATGCCTATTAAGGATGGCACTAACCAATCCAAGTGGATGGAAGCATTTTGGTTGTAGGAGTTGAGGAACCAATCTGACTAGATGGCAACATCTAAAGAGTCTATTCATAAAAGCACAGAGATCAGGTGTTATAAATAACATGATAGTTTCACCATATCTCGTTGAGTCCTTTTCACTTCTGTTTTTATTTTGTTTTGTTTTTAAACTATGTTTCTCTAGGTGATTAGGTGGGGCTCACGATTCAAGTTGTTACCAATGCTAGGGTGAATTAGAGTGATTGAGATGCAAAAAAAAAAAAAATGTAGCAAAAAAAAAAGAGTTGAAAAAAAAAATGACCAGACCATCAGACCAACTGGAATAAATTCAATAAAGTCGACCACTGGAACCCTTGTATATGCCAGTATGTTGACCCATAGTTAGGATTATCAATCACTGGTTCCCTTGTATATGCCAGTGTGTTGATATTAGTCAGACTAGTATCTCAGTCCATTAGGATAGGCTCATTTTGGCGGAGGCCTTCAGACAGATATGAGAAACACCGTTCACCTAGTAAACATCAAAACCATCTATGTTTTTCTATATCCATCTTCTTGATCTATCCATGTGATTAGTTTTGACTCAGAATATTGATGTCCATAGTGCGTCTATCTGAGTAGAGCTCTGTCATTTCATATGAATTTTAGTATGCTTGAGTGCGAACTCGTGTACAACAATTGGAATTTCGCATCAGGGTACTTCCTCCTGTAGTCAATAAGTATGCCAACCAAGGAGATTCTTTAGTGCCTTCCAAGGTTCTGTGTAGATAGCTAGGGTCTGGAGTATAAAGGTTTTGTGGGTATACCTCTGGTAATCCCTCCGGGGACAACACTCTGCCACTAGGAACACCTAGGGGTATAAAGGCTTATTGCATACGCTAAATGTAATCGACGATGCCTGCGACAGTGAGTTAGGATTTTATTTCTATTTTATTTTTGCTCGAGGACTAGCAAATAATAGGTTTAGGGGTATTTGATAGACACATTTTTTTGTCTGATATAATCTCAATTGTATATTGTTAGTGCTCAATTTTGTATTTATTTTGGCTTTTTATGTCTTTGTAGGTGTTTTTGGAAAAATAAGATTTTGCGGCGAAATTGGCTCGAAAAGTGTTTTTTGCGTTCATGGGAGGACATTTGCTATTCAGACCCTTACTTTAAATAAGGGGTAACCTAATTATTAAGGGACATCCCATTTCCAGGCAACTGCTAATCGCACCCCTACTCTGGATAGGGGGAGACCATCTTCTACATTTGAATTATAAGTTTTGGCGGGAAATATCTTGGCAGTGAAGAACAGATTAGGGTTCTTGATTTGGAGGAGTTTGAGGTCAATTAAACCTCTGATTTTCATAGGATAGACTACTTATGGGTCTAGGAATCTGATATGGGTGTTGAAATCGATTAGACTGGGCTCAATCGACGGATTTTTATCACAACAGAAATATATGGAAAGTCACGTGTGTGACCTGTTTTAGGGAATTTTAGAGAGATTAAAGTGTTGTAAACCTTCCTAAAGATTTGTATCTATCTAAGGAAGAGTTTAGAATAAAAAGGAAAGCTCAAAAACGCGTAGAAATTCTAAAACAAGAAATTGCCGCAACTTTGCCGTGAAGAGAAGGAAAGAGATTTTGGAAGATTTGGGAGAGATATAATCGGTATTTTTGATATAAATAGATTGCTTGGGTCATATAGAAGGGGTGTCGAAAGTTTGGGGACCTGAGGAGAGCCAGATAAGAAGAAATCAGAGTTTTATCAAACTCTGTTTCTGCTGCTGCTGCTGCTGAAGAGGAAGAACACGAAGAACATTGACGCACAAGCAACTGTCGCAGAAAACTATCGTTGTTTAACAGAAGAAGATAAGTAACGTTTATATACAACATTAATCATTGTTCGTCTTTGTACCAGAGATCTGTAACAATTTTACGCTGTTGCAAATCAGCTGCTTTACACCTTTCACTCTTTTAATCAACTTTTGAGCAACAAACATGTATTTTGAGCAAGTGATTAATATGAGGAGCTAAACCCCATTGCTGAGGCGATAGAGGAAGCTATTTTTCCAACAAAAAGTGGTATATTCTTATTTATTTATTTATTTATCGCAATTATTTTTATGATTGTTTTGCCTTGAGTGAATATTGTTTGAATGATTCTTGTTAAGCAATTGTTATTTCTTTTGATAGAGCATTCTTGGACCTAGGTTTTGATGTTCTATGCTTCGGATTTACACTTGTTGTTTTGAGAATCTACTTGTTGCAATAGTTTAGAATCAAATTGAACGAAAAAAAATTGCATGAATATAAATATTGGATTAAATCACTTTGAATTTGGAAAATAGTGGAATCTTAGCCTTAGTGTTCTTTTAATATTGATATAAACTTTGATTGAGTTTGCTATAATTTTTAGTGAGTTTTCTATTTTAATATTAGAACTTAAGTCTAATTAATATCCTTCACAAGTCTGAGAATCGAACCACTTTTACCACTATCTATAAATCACATCAGACAACTTGAAAGTTACGAAGATTTCGAGTAATGTTGAATATTAGGCATGTGGAATAGAAGCTACAAAATTTTATGCATTTATTTTTGTATTCCATATGTATTAATAGTTTTGTCACTAAAATTGACAAAGGGGGAGATTGTTAGAGCATTGCTCGGTCGACCTCGCATGAGTTGATATCTCAACCATGTTTGTCAATGTTAGTGATCAAAACTATAAGTCTTGATTTCTAGTCTACTATATCTAAGGTCTCGGACTAGGATAGAAAGTGTACTTGAGCTCAAGAACTCCACGGCGATCATCATATAAGACGAAGGACTGCTCAAGGAACTGGTGGATCTTCATCAACTAAAAGGTATGTGGAGACTTGAACTTATCTATCACTCAAAAGTCTATCTACTCTATCTCCTATCTTGAGACAAAAGTCGTTGTGCTGTATAGACTTTGATTATACACATTTGCTATTTCGAGCCGAGTTTATCTCGCCTATCTATTTATCGAAATATGTGTTGGTAAGCTTTCTCTTTGGCCAAACTTATCTTTACCTAGTGACGAAAGTCATGTTATGTATCAATCACTTTGAAAATGGCTTTGATGACGATAGTCGATTCTTTATGTCTAACGACTATAATAACATTATAGAAGAATGTTTCAATGATTGAAATGAGAGTTTAGATTATATAACCAATGGTGGATATAAGAATTGTTGTAGAAACACATATATGTATAAATCCTTATTCCTTGAACCGAAGTTTGCGAACTTTGTTGATCAAGAGAACCGGAACAAGAGCCGTGAACTCAGTCCGCGAACCCAATATGCGAACTGGTGGAAGTTCTCGACCCGAGAAAATCTGTCGGAGTTTGAGAACTCCTTCTGGGAAATTAAGTCCGCGAACCCAGTCCTCGAACTTGAGTTAGGTTATATCTAAAGAGGATTGTTTGTGCACTCATGTTTATATAAACTAAAGAATGAAAGTTTGCAAACCATGGCTATAAAGTACATGAACCGATTCGAGTGAATCAAATCGCTTTTGCTTCAATTGTGTCTTGTATAGTTACTTAAGATTTCCTTGCAATTGAACAACTCTCTAACTAGTTCATTTAAGTCATCTGAACTAGTTATGGTGAAGAATAGATTGGCTGATATGAAAGTACTCATGGATAACCATTTGGTTAACTACTATTGAACCAACAAATGTAAATGTTTGGGTACGGTTACACAAACCTAAAATCGTACATTTCACTTGTGTGTAACAAGATAGGTTTTTTGATCTAACGGTTGAAAGAAATTAGCTTGAATCTAAATCAAGTTTTCATATAACGGTGAATATTAAATGCTTTGTTACCAAGCTAAAATTAATTGCAAACCCTGATTTGAAAGACTATATAAAGGAGAACTCTAGCAATTGGGAAACCTAATCCCCACACCTTCTGTGTAATACTTGTTGCATAGCTAGAGTCGATTCTCCTTTAACCTTTGGTTTATTCTTCTAAATCAGGTTAACGACTTAAAGACTTCATTGGAATTTTGAAGTCAATCCGATACTACTTTCTTGTAGTTGGGTGATCTGATCTTGCATATTCTATCGTACGAGTACAATCGCAAGGATTGGCTTGATATTAATATCTCTGATAGGAAAGATATAAAAGTAATCACAAACATCTTCGTCTCATCGTTTGTGATTCCACGACATCTTCTTTCGCCACGTCGATTAAGATTGTTGTGAGGTGATTGATAATACTAGGCTGTTCTTCGGGAATATAAGTCCGGTTTATCAATTGGTTCCTGTTCACCTTGGTTTATAAAAAGACGGAACAAAAACTTGTAGGTATTTCTGTGGGAGACAGATTTATCTATTACTATAGACTTTTCTGTGTGATACAGATTTGTTTATTAAAGTCTTCGACTTTGGGTCGTAGTAACTTTTAGTTGTGGGTGAGATCATCTAAGGGAATCAAGTGCGTAGCATATTGATGGGATCAGAGACATAGTAGCATAACTGTACCTTGGATCAGTGTGAGATTGATTAGGGTTCAACTACAGTCCAGACCAAAGTTAGTTTGAAATAGGCTAGTATCTGTAGCGTCTTATACAATGTATGTTCAATATGGACTAGGTCCTGGGGTTTTTCTGCATTTGCGGTTTCCTCGTTAACAAAATTGTGGTGTCTGTGTTATTCTATTTCCGCATTATATTGTTTATCTTCATAATCAAAATATCAGAGGTTGTGCGTTAGGTTCAATCAATTAGAATATCTAACCTTTGGTGGTTGATTTAAATTTATTGACACTTGGATATTGGTCTTTGGTACCATCCAAGTTATCTCTCTTTGATAAAGACTCGCAAATTTCTATTTGCTTGAGTATAGATCAAATCGAGAGATTGAGATATTAACTCTTTGATATACTTTAATCTAGATTGAGTCTGACTGTCTAGTTGATTCTTTAGAAAGTTTATTGGAGTTTTTCCATACAGATTGCTAAGCCAAATATTGGGTGTGGTTGTTAGACCCCCACTTTTTCAGTAACAACAACAAAAGACGAAGGCTGTTTTTACGAAGGATTAGTTTTCTATAAAGGAAAACTTCAAGTATTTATAGAAAAGGAAGTTTGGACACTAAGGAATTTCCAAAACCGAAAATAGTCTCAAGATATACATTAAAGCACAAATTCGGTTTCCATAATACCTGGAAATGCTCTGTCCAAAAATAATGATCGAAATCTCTCGGAAAATCTAATTAGTAAATGCACATTACTAATTCTTGTATTTCCCTACAAAATTAAATTAATAAACTTAATTCAAATATTCTTAACTTACTTATGTTTCGATCATGGGATTTTCTTCCTCTAGCTAATAAGGAATAACTTTGAACAATGAAAGAAATAAACATTCACAGCACGTGTTCAAATTATGTCGACATCCTTACTTTGTAACTTCTCTTTCACATTTACAACCTTGAAACCGATTTTCCACACTTCTAAACAGGTTTAGAATTGGTTTACCAAACTTTCAAGAACTACGTGATTGATCAAAAAAACATTGAATCACAATCATGGGTTTAACATTTCTACCAAAACAAGTTTCGGTTCTACCTCCATGTGAGCATTGTGCATAATCACACTAGCTTTCCAAAAATTCGGTTGACTAGATACTAGGATCAGTTCCCCACATATATATGGTATCTAACTTATATGTGTTGCACATGTCCATAAGATCGGTTCCCCTTTGCCTAAGAACCTGTTTCACATGTCCATAGGATCGGTTCCCCTTTATGCTATAAACCTTGCTGCACCTCATACAAGGATCGGTTCCCCTTTGTGATGTACTTCACCTCTTACTAGGATCGGTTCCCCTTTCCCAAATTTGGTCAGACATAACACAAACCCGATCATACCATCTCAGGTGATTACTTAAGATCGGGTTCACTAATAAAAGTCATACCAATACATAAGTTAGGCCTTTGTGAATAGTTTTACCAAGAACATAAACAAGTTGTGAGCAATTATACTCAATCACACATATTGGTTGTTCATAAGATATGCAATGCATAACAAAAACAATAACACCTGGCAATTTATTTTTCGGTTCACAAACAAGTTTATGAACTTACTTTCTTAGAACACATATAAACATTGTTCCCTAGGATGAAATCCTCACCTCATACCCATACATAATCATAATAGCATTCAAATGATTATGTCGATGTGTTATCTACAAAGTTTAATGGTTAAGCAATAAACCTCGTATTGTATTCCTTAACACTATATCTATCTAGAGTTCAAATAAGCTTCGCAGTTATGTTTTCAATATGCACGACTTGAAAGATACGTTAGGGAATGAAACAGTTCAAGTCAAATATCACTAACCTCAAGTGGAAGGATAATACTTGCTTCTTGCTTCTTCACATCTTCAAGTCTTCGCAATACTTGTAATGTATCATATCCTAATACTTTCAAGCTAATCCTATACGAAGTTGACTCTAGTACATAATCAAGCGACTCTTAACATGAGTTTTGATTCACTAAAATATGACAACCAAACTTGACATACCAACGCTTGGTGGGTTCAACCGAGCAATGCTCTAACAATCTCCCCTTTTGTCAATTTTAGTGACAAAACTTTTACATCATATAAACAAATTACAAGAATTCATTACACATACGCTTGATTCCCGATTCAACAGCACAGTAAAACTGCTTACATTCAATCCTTGAAAATGCAACATCGACATTATAATAAAAAAGCTAATATTCCCCCTAATGAAGATAGGTAGATATTCAATCCGCACGTCTTTGTTATACCAATTCATATGACATGTTACCCCCCCTAGTCTGTGCTTTCACTCTTTCGTTAGATAAACGTTCAAGCACCATTGTTCTTTTCCTTAGCGATACCAATCAATATAAAATCAATGCTAGTATCACATGTTTACTCCATATCTTTCTCTCCCTTTTTGTCACAAAAATGATAAATTAACGAAAAAATAAAGGACAACACGAAAAGAATCTTACAAATCTCAATAGACTTGTATCCTGTAGAGTTAGGCACGAGGGTTCCACACATCATGTTCTGATAACCAATATCAAAACCGAAACTACGAGTAGTTTTATTTTGATATGTTACCAAAGAAATAATTTTCCGAAACCATTTTCCCACCTTATTTTAGCAAAGCACAAATCAACTAAGCACCTTAGTCCCTTTGCTAAACCGATTGTTCAAAAACAACCGCTTAATTCGATAAGACCAAAATAAAGATAACTCTATTTTTCTCATAAGGTTCTAATTATCCATTAACTTAGACCTTTAAAGACAAGTACTAGGTTAGTTAACTATAATTTCTTGTTAAGGCATTCGATTAGACTTGAATAACCGAATCCTCACTTCGATAAGTCTAACTAAGATCAGAATTAACTTAGTTTTTCTTGTCCGGAATCGAATTGGACTAAACAACTCATCATGTACACCTTTTATTTCGTTAAGCCATAAATAATTCATACAAACCAACATAAATCAACTTGCATAATTATTCACCTCAACCGGAAGCAATTGAAACAACATAGACATTAAAAGCACCACAATTGCACCGAAATTTGTAAGCCTAAACAATTGATACCATACAAACGCAAGATAACAATAGTTTTTCTTAACCGGAACCAATTGAATCACACACAACATCAATTGTACCGAAATTTTGTAAGCCTAAACAATTGATACCATACAATAAAGCAAGATAACAATAGTTTTTCTTAACCGGACCCAATTGAATCACATACATCCACACACACATCATGGAATAAATATCAATTGTACCGAAATTTTGTTAAGAAAAAGTAATAAATATATATGATATAAACTCGGACTTTTCTTAAACATGAAAACAATTAACTAACAAGATTGTTACCTCAAATTTCGTATCCACTTCTCCAATATGTTTTCATCTTCGTCCAGGAAGAATTGATATCGAAATATCATCATGTTGTCATCCTTATGCATAAACAAAAGAATAACAACAACCAACCTTTACCAGAGAAAGGTTGAAAATCGGTTTTAACAATTGCAAGAAAAAGTTGAAAACCGTCGAAACACGTATGCTTTTATGCTAAACCAAAACCGATTCAACATATTGTTACTTTTTCACATATTGTTTCTACCAGAACCCCTCATGATTCTTTAATAAAGCCTACCAACATGGGATAGAACTTAATCCTGCTAAATCAAAAAGTCACCCAAACCACAAGGGTTCATAATATATGAGATCGAATATTAAGGTAGTAAAACCGAAATCAAACATCCCATAAACATACATAGAAATAAGATAAAAACATTCAAGTACAGGCTATGTAAACCAAAAACTATCACAAGAAAAATTATAAATCAAATAACTTTATTCATAAAAGATAGTTTTATTCATAATAGACTTTATTGAAATAAATCAAAAACTACTGTCTATTTTTCCTTTCTTTTTCAGCTTAATCATTGGGAAGAACATTTCTTGGAATCAAGTGCTTTTTGTCGTTCTTCTTCAATTTTTGATTCTTGGTCCCAAAACTCTGATTCAAAATTTTGAATTCCTTTAAGAGTTTCTATGTTTTTCGAGAAGCAAATCCCAGCTGTTTCTGAAAACAGTCAAGTTGTTTACCTAAACTTTCAAGGTGAACAAGAAGAGTCTTCTTGTTAGAATTTGGAGAAGTTCTTCTAACAAAATCATGGGGGGATTGTACCCCAATCATTTGACTTGTAGTCTTATTAGTCATAACATTAATGCTCATCATTTCGTCAAAATCTTCTCCTCCGACAGATTTGCAGATTTTGGTAATTATGCACGGAAGACCGAGATTTCTCTTGATACCAGAAGATGAGATAAAATTTGATATCTTGATCAGTTGGCTGATAATGATACCACAAAGATCTATTTGAGTATCCTCTTTCAACAGAAAATACAAAATTTATGTAAACGTCTTATCCCAGACTGATTTATCTCTTGTACTTGCAAATATGGTTGCTAAAGCAAGTTTACCAAAAACCCTAAGATGAAAGGGTATATTATTTGTAGGTAATCTATCATTTTTCCATGCAACCTTATTTCCAATGAGACATGTTGAAATGGTATCGTGATCAATTTCAACTCCGGTAATCAGGTGATTACTTCCCGCATTGTACTTAATAGCATTAGAAATTGTCTTTCGATCAATATAATAGATACATCGACCAACAAAAAACTGAGTTTTTTGTGATCAACATTGTGTATATTGGCATAAAACACTCTTACCAAATCAGGTGAATATTCTTCAAGGTTAAAAAGATCCGCGCAGTTTCGATCTTGAAAGTATTTCACATAATCCTTGTTTTGGACATCTGGATCAAACTTCTTTTCAGTGGTAAAATCCATTCCCTTAAGTGCTTCGTATTTCCTGAAGCACGAGCTATCAATGAAACGTGCAAATTCATGCTTGTTGTCAATACTGTTAGGAAATCTGATTTCATCCATATTTTCAATTCTGATCTGTTTATTAGCGGATTTAGTTATTGATTTCCCTTTTCTCATACTTGCGAAAATATAAAAAACCCTAGTTACGGTTTTGAACAATCTTCCCCAATATGTTTGAATACATAGCAAGAGATTATCTTGTATAGGAAGACTTGACATCAAAAACCGGAAATAACTAGTTTTAGGAAAAACTCTCAAAAATAGAAAACGTGGCTTGTGGGGAAACAATTCCGATTTTGTATCTAGGTCATTCTTTTGGAAAACCGGTTTTCTATGGACTGGATCTTTATTTAGGGTTGATTCCATGTTTTTTTCCAATAATCTGTGTACTCTTTCATTACCAGAATGTGATAATATCACTTGAAATTTATTCAAGAATATACTAGAGTATACAGAAATAAAATTGAACAAAATATGATATTTGTTAAAAATATCATCAGAATCATAAACCATGTAATATTTCAAAATATCACTTTCTTCATTAAAACAGTTGTGAGGTGTATGAAGCAATAATAGAATTATTAACTGAAAACATATTCCTTGTAGGAATACATATTTTCTAAAGTCGCACCTTAGATGATGAAACATTGATAGAATTGCATATGAAAATGTACATGTATATATTTTGGCAGGACATCCAAAATATATTTAAGATTTCCGATTTAACAAGAACACAATAGACATGGTTCATACAAATCATGTCTATTGATTTTATGCATTTTCAAGATACAACCTGTTACATAGGCCTTAGTATCATTGTTACTCAACATAATGATATACAATCCTATGTCCACCAAAGGATTATATAAGTCACTCAAGACATACATAAGCATAATTCCGAACATGTTTAGGAATAAGAGTATTACATACTTCATACGTGATTTCCACCACGATCTTATAAAGTAGTCAAATCCTGCTATTACGTTAACTGAATCAGACATTAAATTCAATTCTTATAGGTTGGATCGCACCAAACACAAATTGTTAGATATTTTCGTGTTTGCCCGCTCTGATACCAATTGAAAAGGAGAGGGTACCCAAATATACCACAAGCTAAAACTTTTCCTACCTATAAGTCCTTTCTCCGAAAGTGATTTTCTGTGGACTGAGTTGAGACAATACAACTAATCGGTTCACATTTCGTGTGATCGTCTATGGATACGAGATCGAGACAATGCAACAACGAAGTATGTTTACTTGATACAAAGGTTCGGACTTAACCAAACACAATAGGATTGCTTATCAAAGAAATATCAATTAACGTAATTTACTTTAATTATAATGAAACAATTATAATGCGGAAATATAAAGTAAATGACACAACAAGATTTTATTAACGAGGAAACCGCAGATGCATAAAAACCCCGGGACCTTGTCCAGAATTGAATACTCCCAGGATTAAGCTGCTACACAAAATTACACCTAACTTCGTATGGTTGAGACCAAACAAATAAACCTATAGTTCACCTAGTTCCGTCTGTATTCCCACGCCTCCAACTTATAAGTAAGTCACGTACTTAGAACAATTATTTTGGTTCGTATTCCAAACAGTAAAGGAACAACAAATCTGTTTGGTATCAACTCTATTCAACCAAGTGATATGAGTCGGACAAAGGATCTTCTGTTTATCTTAACATAAACTCCTTCTTCAGGTCCTTAGATCTATCTTATGTTCAATTATCGAAGTAATCGTTTAAGATTAAGCCAACAACACTCTTAATCCAAAGAATTGTGTTGATGCCGATCTACTCAATTAGTCAATCCAATCTACCATAAGGATAAACCTATTATTAATTGGATGTGCACACCAAAGATTATAAACCCAAGTCAGATCTTCAATATCTTCTTTGTCTTCAAATCTTCTTAAATCTTCAATAAAAACCTGCACACAATCACTTTAATCTCTTGTGATCAAGCACACACAGAACTGAGTCTGTTAACAATGGATTATCACAAGATCGTCTTTAGAACTAACAACAGTCTAAAGATCCCTATCGAAACTCTGAGCTAGTTTGAGTGAATCTTATATCAGAAGAGAAGATCCTCAAGCATAAACAAACTAGGTGCAATCATATTTCAACCGCCGTTAGTCAATCAAATCAATCGAAAACAAAAATTAAACTGCAATTATCTAGTTTCCCACCAGCGGTACACGCTAGAGCTTCTCAATCCCAAAGAAGAATTTAAACTGAGCGGCCGTAAGAGATTTCACCTAATTAGGTTACTCTCCTCTCCGAATAGGCGGCTACACCAGTAAAAACAACAAAAGAGGAAGTCTGTTGTTACGAAGGATTAGTTTGCTAGAAAGGCAAACTTCAAGTATTTATAGACAAGGAAGTTTGGACACCAAGGAATTGACAAAATCTAAAATATTCTCAAGATATTCATTAAAGGTCAAATTCGGTTTCCATAATTCCTGGAAATGCTCTGTCCAAAAATAATGATTGAAATCTCTCGGAAAATCTAATTAGTAAATGCACATTACTAATTCTTGTATTTCCCTACAAAATGAAATTAATAACCTTAATTAAAAGATTCTTAACTTACTTATGTTTCGATCCTGGGATTTTCTTCCTTTAGCTATTAAGGAATAACTTTGAACAATTAAAGAAATAAACATTCACATCACGTGTTCAATGTATGTCGACATCCTTACTTCTTAAGTTCTCTTTCACACTTACAACCTTGAAACCGATTTGCCACACTTCCAAACAAGTTTAGAATTGTTTCATCTGACTTTCAAGAACTATGTGATTGATCAAACAAATATTCAATCACAATCATGGGTTTAACGGTTCTACCAAAACAAGTTTCTGTTCTACCTCCATGTGAGTATTGTGCATAGTCACACTAGCTTCCAAAAAATTTGTTTACTAGGTACTAGGATCGGTTCCCCACACATATATGGTATCTAACTTATATGTATTGCACATGTCCATAGGATTTGTTCCCTTTTGCCTAAAAACGTGTTGCACATGTCCATAAGATCGGTTCCTCTTTCTGCTATAAACCTTGTTGCACCTCATACAAGGATCGGTTCCCCTTTGTGATGTACTGCACCTCTTACTAGGATCGACCCAAATTTGGTCAGACATAACACAAACCCGATCATACCATCTCAGGTAATTACTTAAGATCGGTTTCACTAATAAAAAAGTCATACCAATACATAAGTCAGGCCTTTGTGAATAGTTCTACCAAGAACACAAACAAGTTGTGAGCGGTTATACTCAATCACACATATTGGTTGTTCATAAGATATGCAATGAATAACTAAACCAATAACACCTGGAAATATTTTCGGTTCACAAACAAGTTTATTAACTTACTTCCTTAGAACACATGTAAACATTATTCCCTAGGATGAAATCCTCACCTCATACCCATACATAATCCCAATATCATTCCAATGATTATGGAGATGTCTTATCTACAAAGTTTAATGGTTAAGCAATAAACCTCGTATTGTATTCCTTAATATGATGTCTATCTAGAGTTCAAATATGCTTCGCATTTATGTTTTCAATATGCACGACTTGGAAGATACGTTAGGGAATGAAACAGTTAAAGGAAAATATCACTAACCTCAAGTGGAAGGATGATTGTTGTCGTTGTAGCTCCTTGCTTATTCACATCTTAAAGTCTTCGCAATACTTGTAATGTCTCATATCCTAATACTTTCAAACTAATCCTATACGAAGTTGACTTTAGTACATAATCAAGCGACTCTTAACATGAGTTTTGATTCACTAAAATATGACAACCAAACTTGACATACCAATGCTTGGTGGGTTCAACCGAGAAATGCTCTAACAGTATTGTCTCGACTCAGTCCATAGACAATCACTTTCGGAGAAAAGACTAATAGGTAGGAAAAGTTTTATCTTGTGGTATATTTGGGTACCCTCGCATTTTCAGTTGTTGTTGAATAATCTAAACCCTTGTAGAGAATATGAACTAACCTAACCTTCTCTAAACCATGATGAGGACATTGAGCTATTCAGTCATTGAAACTTTCTAAATACCTATATAAAGATTCTCCCTCTTGTTGAGCAAAAGTACAGATTTGTGTCTTAATAGACGATGTTTTGTGCCTTGGGAAAAACTTCTGTATAAAGGCAGATGTAAGTTGGTCATAGGTTTCAATTGACTAATAAGGCAAACTATACAGCGAAGATTTGTCTTTATCTTTTAAGGAAAAGGGAAATAACCAAGTTTCAAAGCATTATCATCTAGGTTTTTAATTTTCAGAGTACTACAAATTTCCTCGAATTCCGTAACATGAAAATAAGGGTTCTCATTCTATTTTCCTAAAAAGATTGGGAGCATCTGTAAAGTACCAGGTTTCAGTTCATAATTTTCCTCCGTTTCATCTAACTTGATACAAGACCGACGAGAGGTCCTAGTTGGGTTTAACAAAGCTTTCAAAGTTGCCATTTCTGGCACTACCAACGGACTAGGAGTACTTTCTTCATTAAATGTAAAGTTTTCAAAGATGAAATTTCCAAAAACAAGGCTCTCAAAAGAAGAGTCTTCGAGCTCCCCGCCTTCACAAGAAGAACTACTAGGTTTGTCACTAATCAAACGACCTAGAGTGTTTCTTTTCCAAGCCCGTTCTCTAATGACCTCGGGCATACACTATAAAAACAAAATTAAAAAGAAAAGTCCTAAAAGGAAGGGAAGTTCTATGCAAACACAAACAAGGCTGACTCCACCACAACAAACCTACTGATTTCTAGCAAACAAAAAGCATGACGGCTCCACTTAGATTGTTTCTAGACCAGCTTATAATCCTTCGAAAGGGAATTCGTTACAATTTAAGCAAACCCCTCTGGAATCAATCTGATTTAAAGTAAGTTGAATAGAGACAAGGGAAGCTCAATGGAGCTTTGACACCTAGGCCTCACTGGCAAAACATTCACTTGGGTTACAAGGCGGCACGCTCAACTTACATTAACCGTCATGAACTTCAAAGTATGCTTAAGAGAGCAACCAATATTTCTCGAACGACTTTCCTGTTAAGCTCGTTACCCTATCGGTCTCGTTCTAGTCAGTATTTTAAGCTTCGGTTCGCGTAGGTTTTGTGTTCCTAAGGCGGGCAGGAAGAGACCGATGATGAAATCCGAACCCTTATCTTGTATGGCTAGCCCTTTCCCTTTACTAGAAAATTAAACCGTTTTCAGTCCTCAACATATATTCACACGAAGGAAGACAGTAACCCGCTGACAGGGTATTCGCGAGTGTTTCGACAAACTTACCTCTCGTTCCAGACGGGGGATGAACCGTTGTAGTCGACTCGGGCCACGAATCCTGTGTCATGTACGAACCCGATGGGCGAGGCAATATCGTAATTGCCGTCCTTCTCTGCAAACAGTTTAATATTTAACATAGTACCCTTCCGTAGGGTTTGAAAATAAAAGAATGTCCAAGTCCAAAGTCCAAAGTCCAAAAAGGAAAGTGCAAAAATAAAAAGAAAATTACAAAATAGAGAATATCCTAATACAATTTCTAAAAGATAAAAAAAATCTAAAAGATAAAAAAAATATCTAATAATATTCTCTTTTTTTATTTTATTTATTTTATTTTTTTTATTCGTTCTTTTCGCTTTGTCTTTTGACTCCAAATCTTTAAGCGGTCACCAAAAAGCTTTGGCAACTCCTTTTTCTTTCGCTCCGAAACCCAGGAATCTGTAATAAAAAGACAAATACCCAAAACGTAAAATAGAACAAATAAAAAAAATACCTAAAAAAAATTAAAAGAAAAATAAATCTAAAAACTCTAGCCTAAAGACAAGTCCGCGTCGACGGCGCCAAAAATTGATCTAATTTCAAAGTTGTTGTAGCAATAGGTTCGTTGAGACTTGTGAAAGCAATAGATTTTAGACTTATAAAACTTATAAAACAAAGAGAACTTAATGCAAAATTGACTTCAAGATATAAAAAATAACCAAGACACTGATTCCACTATTACACATGAATGAATGATGGTAATTAACTCAAAACTCCAATTATATTTTAAGTCCCTTATTTCTTAATTCACAAATAATCAGGCATATTCTCAAATATTAACTGTATTCCCTAAGCATATATTATCAATTGACTAAATAAAGTATAACCTATCAAATTGAATCACAACTAATTAAGAAAATTATGCAAACAAATTAAAACTCTGCAAAAGCAGTGATTGAGTGAATTATAAATTAGAGAAAATAAAATGTTTACCAATTATTCATGCGTAAATAGCTTCCTTATTACCTTGGTTGTGGGAGCATTATCTCATCATCATGTTGCTCAAAAGTTTATTTCATTGTTCAAAGTGTTTACAAATGATGAAAATGGGAGAAAATAATTAAATACCGGGTTTGTAACAATTATATGTGTTATAAACCGAACTGTTACAGAGAATGATAAAAGCTAACTGTCGTTGTCACTGTAGAAAAACGAATGTCTCTTGTGTGTCTTACGTTCTTGGTGTTCTTCACAGCAGCAGAAAATTGCGATTCTATGCAACTCTGAATTTTGGCTCTGTGACGTTCTAAAAAGCTCCCAATCCTCACTGTCCTCATCTACTACTCTTTCACACCTTATATAGCCCCTCAGCACCGAGAATACGCCTCCATAATTCCAAAAAATCTTCCATTACTCCGCATTGAAGCAAAACATTCTCTGGAATATTTTTTTCCCTGAATTAACTTTTCACGCGCTGAAATGATGCAGAAACACTCCAAACATGATCGTACATGCTGTAGGGTTGATTCAACACGCTGCAGACACATATAATCTTTCCAAAACAACAAGAAATCCCGAAAATATTTCACGGGAATAAACACACCCATGTTTCCTCAAAACCATGTGATTCAGCCCACTATCTTCGTAACTGATGGACCTACCGGTCATGTCTAAGTGTAACAGGCTCATTCCAATTGACTACAGCGATTTAATCTCTCTAAAAATTCTCCAAATGCAAAACAGCAGAACTCGGGTTTTCAAAAATTATTTTCCCGCCAAAATTGTTCTTCGGAAATGAAAATGATGGCGTGCCCTTATCCAGAGTGAGGGTGCGAATATCAGGTGGCGCCCTGGGGTGCAAATAGTGAAGAAGGTGCCCTTTAGTAACTAGGCGCCCCTTATCCAAACTGAGAGTCCGTTTAGCAGTTGTCCTCCGGGAGTGCTCCGAGTCATTTTTCGAGCCGATTATTCCAACAATGTTTATTTCCAAAAAAAAAAAACCTGCAAACAAACAAAACACCATAATAAGTACAAAGTCGAGTACCAACAATACAGAAAATTGAGGACAACTTAGACACAAAAATGTGTCTATCACTTGTCGACGGAAAAACGAATGCAATTAGCATGTGCATCAATCCTTGAACCCCTAGGCAACCCTAGTGGACGAGTTATAATCTCGTGAGGTTTTACATAGAGATCTACCCACAAAACCTACACTAAAACCATCAATCTTTGTTGGAGGAATTCCAGTCATCTCTGGCCTGCATGAAGTCCGGGGCATACTCCGGGATTTTGGAGACCATGAATTCATAGCTTGCGTCGAATGCGAATGCTTCCCCCTTTTCCTCCTAGTAGCGCGATTTGACGACTTCATGCTACAAAAGCAAAACACAAACTTACTTTGTTAGTGGTGTTTAATAGGAAGACCAAACAACATGGATCACGTAAAATAAACCACAAACATACTTAAAAATTATTCAATAGACAAGTTGAAGTTGGTAGCGTTGAAAATCCGGGGTTGGAGAGCTAAAAAAGCAAGTATCGCATTTTCGATGACTAGGTGCCTATCATGGACTTTTTTAACAATTCTTCCATTAGGATTCCAAAAATCTTGCCTAAATTTGTTGTGTACCCTAGCCCAAAAGTTTACGGAATCCACCCTTACGGAGACAGATGTCTAACTCGAGTTTTCATGTACCACTCTTTGATGATTTCCAAATCTTCATTTGAGTCAAATGATGCCATTGTTTTAGAGTTAGATAGAGTGTATGATGATATGTGCTTTGGAGAGTATATGCAAATAGGTGTTTGTTGTTTTGTACATAGAACCAGTGTATTTATAGGATAGTGCCCAAATTTGTCCGTTATAGTGCCCAAGTACAAGTCAATCAATGCAATTGTACTTGCAAAAAATTTGAAGTTTGAATTCGCCGGCGCGGTTCCCCCCCCCCCCCCCACCCCAATTTGCCGACTAAGTTTGGCCGGCAGGGTCTTAATTTTCTTACCCAACCGACCTTATTGTGATTTTAGGAATCAGGAGTCCACTTTCTTCTGTTTAACCGTCGGAATGGTATTTGGTCATTAGCGTTCCGGCTTCATTATAGACGGCAAGGTCGTAATTTTATAACCCTGCCGACCTTATTCTTTTAAGGCATTAGGAGAAGGTATTTTTGGAAACAGATAGTAGGTAGGGTCGATAATCTAATACCTTTCCGACCCTGGTAACTATACCATTTCTGCTGTCAGGGACGGCAGTCTGACAGTTCACAACCCTGCCGGCCCTGGTTAGGTCGGCAATGTAACTTAACAAAAGCATGTCGGCTGAACTATTGAAACTTTACATAGCTAAATAAACCATTCATTCAACAACTAGAAATCCAACATTTTTTGTCCAAAATACGAAAACATGTCCCATAAATTTTAAAAAAAAACATTTTTCTAAACCATTAACCTTAACATTTGTCTACCACAACATAAAGAAATAAACTAGGAATGCATTCATTCACCACCACGGCCACGACCACGACCACGACCCCGTTTAGGAGCACCACCACCACTACGACATTCACCACCACGGGAACGACCCCGCTTTTTGTCCGCATTCATCTTGGCTTGTGCTTCCCTCCTGGATTTTTCTTCCCTCTTTACTTCAGCATCAGCTTTCTTGAACAATTCATAGGCATCCTCAGTGTCAACATTGCTAACAAAGTCAATGTGCTTGCTTTGTGCTTCAATTGACAAAGGCTCTCCTCTTTCTCTCGCGCAACACATCACCCTCACAAGGCTATTCAAATGCTCCCTCTATTTTCAATTAAACAACAAACAATTAATAGAATGATTCGATAATGTAATGTTAAAACAGTAAGAGCAACTCTAAAATACTTAGAAAGAACTTAAGACTTGTTGTTGGGTCTTTCGATGCCATCTTCCTCTTACGATCCAATTCTTCAGCAGTCATTTCCCTAATCACAGTAGGACGTGCCCAACCCAAGTAACACTGCATGTATCTCTCATGAGCTTCATGACCTTCTGTCACCTCGTCCAAAAGACTCTATAGACTTTACGGTCACGTCTTTCGTTCCAATGATATTTAACTGGAGTTGGAGCATAAGCGACGTTAATAATTTTTTGGTACGTGGTGGAGTCCTCCCTTAGCAATTGAAAGAACGGCTCAGCATCGAAATGGGTTCGTCTTGGACGTAACCCAATTATCGCATTACCCGATGTGGATCGTAAATTGAATATCCATGGGTGCACAACAAGAGACCGTAGTATAATGCAACATCATCTATCCTTTGGATTAAACCTTGATTTCTAAACCTCGATACGGATCAAATATTACCTTATCCGCAGTCAATTTGTCCAAGGCGCTTCGGATTTTGATAAGTTGTTGCGGCATTTCCTTATCCTTACCACCATTAAAACTGTATCTTTGTCCTCTTGGATTATAAATCGCAACATTCTCATCCACTTTGACGTAGGAGTTGCCTTTCACTAAAGTAGGGAAGTGCTCATATATCCAAACATATGCAAACACAAAGTTTAGAAAGAATCATATCTTACGAGAATTTTTCAAATATAAATGATTTAGAAAATAAAATTACCTGGAAGAGACATATATTTCCTTTAACTTGCGCAGTGAGTTCCCTTAGAACCTCTGTCAACTTATTGTTCAAGAAGGCGACCACCGCAGTACCCCAAGTATACTCATGCATCTTATCTAAGGGATCCAATAGTTGCATATACCTGACGTCGACCAAGCTTCAGGAACTGTCGGGGAAGATACATTTACCCAGGATGTATAGAAAATATCTGACACAGTAGCATTGATTCGCACCAAGTCCACCCTTCCTTCCTCATTATAGATTTTCTTGGTCCCATATAATTTGTCCCTCAACTTTTTCAGATTAAACTTCTTGCTTAGATGACCGTCCTTCACCACAAGCATAGACTCAGTCTTAATATGATCCTAACCGAAAACAGTTTTGGTCATTTGAAGATACCCTCCCAAGATATTTTATTATCGAAGCCCTCACTGATTTCTTTTTCCTAAACCTCGAGGCTTAGAATTTGATGAGCATCATCTGGAGTTATCTCAATCTCACCGAATGGGAATAATATTTTATCAGTCTCTTCGTAGAACCTCTCACATAATGCAGATACGGTAACTCTATCATGCTCAATATTTGAACTCTCCACTGCAGGCCACAACCCGGAGTTCTTGACAATCGCTTGTGTTAGAGCATTGCTCGGTCGAACTCGCATGCGTTGCTATCTCAAGGATGTTTGTCAATGTTAGTGATCAAAACTATAAGTATTGATATATAGTCTATTATAGCTAAGTCTCAGACTAGGATAGAAAGTGTAGTTGAGCTCAAGGACTTCAAGGAGATTCATCATACAAGTAGAATAACTACTCAAGGAACCGGTGGAACTTCTCGACAAAAAGTTATGTGAAGACTTGAACTTATCTATCACTCAAAAGTCTAACTACTCTATCTCATACTCTTTGAGACAAGAATTCGTATGCTATATATATAGACTTTGATTATACACATTTGGTATTTAGAGCCGAGTATACCTCGCCTATCTATATCTCTAAATATGAGTTGGTAAGATTTTCGCTTTAACCAAGTTTATCTTTACCATGTGAAGAAAGTCATGATATGTTTCAATCATCTTGAAAATTTCTTTGACGAGAAATGGTGTAACAACTATATAACGTCCTCTAAGAATATTTCAATGATTGAAATGAGAGTTTAGATTACATAACCAATGGTAGACATAAGCATTGTTGTGGAAAAACATTTATGTATAAGTCCAATTTCTTGAACCAAAGTTTGCGAACTTTGTTGATCAAGAGAACCGGAAGAATGGCGTGAGCCAAGTCCGCGAACTGTCGAAGTTCTCAAACCCGAGAATTTCTGCTGGAGTTGACAAACTACTTGCGTGAAACTAAGTCCGTGAACTCAGTACGCAAACCCATTCTGCGAACCGGCGAAGTTCTCATACCCGAGAATTTCCGCTGGAGTTTGTAAACTCTGCCCGGTAACTTAAGTCCGCGAACCTAATCTGCGAACTTGAGAAGGTTATATATCTGAAGATGATTTCTGAACTTAAACTTAAAAAGACTAAGGAATGCAGTTTGCAAACCGTGGATATAAAATGTCATGAACCGATTCAAGTGAAACAAATCATCTTTGCTTCAATTATGTCTTGTGTAGTACATGAGATTTCCTTGCAATGAACAACTCTCTAACTTGTTCATTTGAAATCATTTGAACTAGTTATGGTGAAGAAGAATGTGGTTGATATGAAATGCTCATATGGCTAACTTTTTGGTTAACTATTATTGAACCAACAAGTGCATATGTTTGGGTACGGTTAACAAACCTAGAAGCGTGCATTGTCAAGTGTGTGTAACAAGCTAAGTTTTCGATCTAACGGTTGAGAAATATTATCTTGAATCCAAATCAGGTTTTCATCTAACCGTGGATATTGATTGCTTTGTTACCAAGATAACTTAATTGCAAACCCTGATTTGAAAGAATATATAAGGGGAACTCTAGTATTTGTGCAATACTAATCCCCACACCTCACGTGTGATACTAGTTTGCATACTAGAGTCGGTTATCCTTTAACCTTTGGTTTTCTTCTTCTAAAACCAGGTTAACAACTTAAAGACTTCATTGGTATTGTGAAGCCAGACCGATACTACTTTTATTGTAGTTTTGTGATCTGATCTTACATCTTCTATCGTACGAGTACAATCAGATTGATTGGCTTGAGATTGATATCTCCGATAGGAAAGATATAAAAAGTAATCACAAACATCTTCGTCTCATTATTTGTGATTCCGCAACATCTTGTTTCGCTACCACACGATTAAGATTGTTGTGAGGTGATTGATAACTCTAGGCTGTTCTTCGGGAATATAAGACCGGATAATCAATTGGTTCCTGTTCACCTTGATTATTATCAAAAGACGGAACAAAACCTTTTAGGGTTTATCTGTGGGAGACAGATTGATCCTTTGATTGTCTGTATGAGACAGATTTGTTTATTGTCAAGTCTTCGACTTTGGGTCGTAGAAAATCTTAGTTGTGGGTTAGATCAACTAAGGGAATCAAGTGTACAGTATCCTGCTAGGATCAGAGGCGTAGGGAGTACAACTGTACCTTGGATCAGTGGGAGACCGATTGGGGTTCAACTACAGTCTAGTCCGAAGTTAGCTTGGAGTAGGCTAGTGTCTATAGCGGCTTAAAACAGTGTGTTTTCAATCTGGACTAGGTCCCGGGGTTTTTCTGCATTTGCGGTTTCCTCGTTAACAAAATTTATGGTGTCTATGATATTTCTATTTCCGCATTATATTGTTTTATCTATATAATTGAAATAATACAGGTTGTGCGTTATATATCATCAATTAGAACATCCAACTTTAGGTTGTTGATTTTAATTAATTGATCCTTGGATATTTGTCTTTGGTACCATCCAAGTTATTCCTTGTGCTTGATTAAAGACTCGCTGATTTCTACTAGCTCGTGTAAATCAAAACAAGAGAGAGATATTAACTCCTTGATATACTTTTACCTAGATTGAGTCTGACTGTCTAGTTGATTCTCTAGAAATTATTTCGGAGTTAGTCCATACAGATTGCTAAGAGAAATATTGGATGGTGTTGTAAGACCCCCGCTTTTTCAATTGGTATCAGAGCAGGCAAACACGTTAAAGACCTTATAATTCTGTGTTTGTAGCGATCTGATTATGGACAAGTCTATCTCTAATAACGTATGAGTTCAGAAATTACCAGATGACTCTAAAAGCTTGGATTCACCTGAGAGAACTGTCACATCTAAGTCAATATCTAAACAGTCTCTTGATGTAAAAATTGTTGATTGGGAAACTCTCCTAGAAGAAAAGTTGGATGAACTTTCTGATGGAGGTGATTCAGATATTGATAGAGATATTGATGAGGAAGTCTCGGAGTATGTTAAATTTTTGGATTCATGGAAAATGAAGAACATTACAGCTTCTCATGTCACACCTCTTCTGACTCCTCTCTGTCGAGAAAACAAGAAATTGAGAAGATGTTACGCAGGTGTTTATTTTTCGAATCAATCTAACGAATCGATCCTCAAGGATTCTGAGGAAAACATATGTATGAAGTCACTTGAATGTGATAATCTTTATCAAAATTACTTTCTGTTGGAAGAGAAACTTGCAGAATCTGAAGCAAGGTTTAACTCTCAACAAATTAGTTTTGATGACAGGGAAAGTGCTTGTCTCGCTCGATAAAAACGCCTTGAGGCTGATTTAGCTACTGATCTTGATAAAATCAAGATGTTGGAAGATGACTTGAAAAAGTTCAATACTAGTTCAAGCAAATTAACCACTATGCTAGGAGCAAGTAAAAATCATTGTGATACACGAGGATTGGGCTATAAGGGAATAGATGCTCCAAGTATTAGAAAATAGTCAAAATTTGTCAAGGCTAGTGATTCTTCTCAACAAAATATTTCCAGTGATCGAAAAAGTGAAATACCTGTTAGAGCATTGCTCGGTCGAACTCGCGTGCGTTGCTATCTCAAGCATGTTTGTCAATGTTAGTGATCAAAACTATAAGTCTTGATTTCTAGTCTATTATAGCTAAGTCTCGGACTAGGATAGAAAGTGTAGTTGAGCTCAAGGACTTCATGGATATTCATCATACAAGTAGAAGAACTACTCAAGGAACCGGTGGAAATTCTTGACAAAAAGGTATGTGAATACTTGAACGTATCTATCACTCAAAAGTCTGTCTACTCTATCGCTCCTACTCTTTGAGACAAGAAGTCGCATGCTATGTATATATACTTTGATTATACACATTTGGTATTTCGAGCCGAGTATACCTCGCCTATATATATATCTCAAAATATGAGTTGGTAAGCTTTTCGCTTTAACCAAGTTTATCTTTACCATGTGACGAAAGTCATGATATGTTTCAATCATCTTGAATTTTTTTTTGACATGAAATGGTGTAACAACTGCATAACGTCCTCTAAGAATGTTTCAATGATTGAAATGAGAGTTTAGATTACATAACCAATGATGGACATAAGCATTGTATAAGTCATATTCCTTGAACCAAAGTTTGTGAACTTTGTTGATCAAGAGAACCGGAAGAATGGCGTGAGCCAAGTCCGCGAACTGTCGCAGTTCTCAAACCCGAGAATTTCTGCTGGAGTTAACAAAATACTTGTGTGAAACTAAGTCCGCGAACCCAGTCCGCGAACTGGCGAAGTTCTCATACCCGAGAATTTCTGCTCGAGTTTGTAAACTCTGCCCGGTAACTTAAGTCCGCGAACCTAGTCTGCGAACTTGATAAGGTTATATATCTGAAGATGATTTCTGAACTTAAACTTAAAAAGACTAAGGAATGCAGTTTGCAAACCGTGGCTATAAAAGTTCATGAACCGATTCAAGTGAATCAAATCATCTTTGCTTCAATTGTGTCTTGTGTAGTACATGAGATTTCCTTGCAATTGAACAACTCTCTAACTAGTTCTTTTGAAGTCATTTGAACTAGTTATGGTGAAGAAAAACATGGTTGATATGGAATGCTCATATGCTAACCATTTGGTTAGACCAGCTGTGCTGAAGATGTCTAGTATTGAAAAGATGAGGCCTTCTACTGTCAGAAACGTCCAAAGAAATCCATCTGTCTCAGCTGCTGACGAAATTTCTCTTCTCCAAGAAGAACTTTCCCAAGCAAGAGAAGAAAATGTTGTTCTCGGGGAGAAAGTTGAATATGATGGAGATGCTTTTCCGGAACTCTTGGAAAAATATTATGAGATTGAAAGAGATCACTATGGTTTGAGTGATTAGTACCTAAAGTTATTATGCCGTTTACTGTTTTTTTTTCTTTTCTTCTCTTGTCGGTTTGAACTTTTCTTAATACTTTATGGGCTGTAATAACTCCTATGTTTAGCTTTTGAATGTTTATCTTTCAAATTAAAACTTGCTGCATAAAATGCCCATATGTTGTCTAATGTTAACTCTTTCACCTGTCGATATGCAAATATTGATACAAGATCGATGAACCCTTGACAACAAATACAAAATTTAAGCCTATATTGTCAAATATTTGATGGAAGATAGGTTAAAATCTTTTGTTTTCCAGGATTATGTCTATTAATATCGTTATGCAAATAGTGGTGGAAAATAGAATGAATCCTTGTTATTCCTCAGTATTGATCATCCCCGATCCATATTTTATGTATTACTATGAGGCTCCGTAATGTATCCTATGTTGAGTGCTATACAACCAAGTTGATTTGTTAGCTTAGTTGTTGTTCCGTGAGATATGTTATGTCGAGCATATTAAACTAAATTAATCATCTTTTTTGGTTATTTAGTTATTGCTCCATAAGTTTTCTTATGTCGAGCAAAAAAAATGACAATTAAATTGATTACTTTTGTGATTAGTTTGGTTGTGTATTCCAATTAGATTAATTATGGGTTCTCTTGTAATTAATCTAGTTGAGTAGTTTCGTGTCTCCATAAGTTCTGTTATGTTGAGCATAATCAATTGAATTGATCACTTTTTATGTTTAATTTGATTGCATATTCCTATTAAATTAATCACGGGTTTACTTGTGATTAATTTGATTGAGTTTCTGGATATAAAAATAATTCCTATGGTTTTGGTGTCCAATAAAAATCCTTCTTTTCTTTCGAAATTAAGGTCGCTCTTGTTGTTCTTTCGGGAATGACATCAAATGGGGCAGAGTTCTTTTGAACTTGTGCTTAATGGTCATATCTTGAGGGGTGTGCGGCTATGGAATTATTGGGGTTATCTTGTATCTTTAAACTCCTTGATGATGCATATAGCTTTGGCTTTATGATTACATCTAAATTAGTTGTTATGTATTTTTTTCTTTTGTCATGAAATGTCTCTCTCGGAAATTTCATTATGATCCCGTTCTTGTACCTTTGCCAATTTTATTGACAAAAAGGGGGAGAATTAATATGTAGTTCACACTACAAATACATATGGTTTTCGGATCATTGTGTAAGGGGGAGTGGTTTCTGTGTGAGATGGAGTATTGACTAAGGGGGAGTGATACATATCACCATAGTATTATTGTTGAAGTTGTGATACAATTGGACTTTGACACTTTGTAATAATACTATGACAATGTATAACAATGATCGAGACCAATGCTTTCTCATTGTTATAGCTACGGATCTTCAACATCGGTGATGCTAACCTTACAACCTTTGGGATCATTGGAGTACTTGGAAGTGATGAAGATTTCGAGGAATGTTGAAGATTAGACATGTGGAATAGGAGCTACTAAAGTTTATTTATCTTTTTTTTATTCCATATGTTTTAATAATTTTGTCACTAAAATTGACAAAGAGGGAGATTGTTAGAGCATTGCTCGGTCGAACTCGCATGCGTTGCTATCTCAAGCATGTTTGTCAATGTTAGTGATCAAAACTATAAGTCTTGATTTCTAGTCTATTATAGCTAAGTCTCGGACTAGGATAGAAAGTGTAGTTGAGCTCAAGGACTTCATGGAGATTTATCATACAAGTAGAATAACTACTCAAGGAACCGGTGGAACTTCTCGACAAAAAGGTATGTGAAGACTTGAATTTATCTATCACTCAAAAGTCTATCTACTCTATCTCCCACTATTTGAGACAAGAAGTCGTATGCTATATATATATAAACTTTGATTATACACATTTGGTATTTCGAGCCGAGTATACCTCGCCTATCTATATCTCGAAATATGAGTTGGTAAGCTTTTCGCTTTAACCAAGTTTATCTTTACCATGTGACGAAAGTCATGATATGTTTCAATCTACTTGAAAATTGCTTTGACGAGAAATGGTGTAACAACTGTATAACGTCCTCTAAGAATGTTTCAATGATTGAAATGAGAGTTTAGATTACATAACCAATGGTGGACATAAGCATTGTATAAGTCCTATTCCTTGAACCAAAGTTTGCGAACTTTTTTGATCAAGAGAACCGGAAGAATGGCGTGAGCCAAATCCGCGAACTCAGTCCGCGAACTGTCGAAGTTCTCAAACCCGAGAATTTCTGCTGGAGTTGGCAAAACTACTTGCATGAAACTAAGTCCGCGAAATCAGTCCGCGAACCCAATCCGCGAACCGGAGAATTTCTCATATCCGAGAATTTCTGCTGGAGTTTGTAAACTCTGCCCGGTAACTTAAGTCCGCGAACCTAGTCTGCGAACTTGAGTCGGTTATATATCTTAAGATGATTTCTGAACTTAAACTTATAAAGACTAAGGAATCACTAGCGGAAGTCAGACATTCTGCGACCGCCAGGACACGTCATATAAACGAGTTAAACGACCTGTTCTAGGTTTCTCTGAATGGGTCGTTTATAAAGCGTTTTTTAATTGCACGACCCTTATTGCGTGGGTCTCTGAACAGAGACTGTTTATTACAGTAACTAAATGAGAACACACAGACACTGGTCGTAGATTTGAATTTTAATATACAAAAAAAATTCATTTTCAGATCAGTTGAAATGTCTGAATGTATGAATGGCTGAATCTGAATTAATCTTACTGGTATTTAAGTCAAACCGTCAAGTCAAGTCTAGTTAAGTCAAACTACAGTCAAACTGAAATCCAAATGCAACCTCAAATTTAAATGAAATTCAAATGCAACTCAGATTTAGCTGAAATTCAAATGCAACTTCAAATTTAACTGAGAATTTTAAAATTCATTCCATTAGGTGTAAAACTACAAAAAAAAAATGAAATAGTGAGTTCAGAGAATACATGTCCAAGATTGCTAAGTTCTGACAACAACCAACTGATAAAAAAACAAAATGATAATTCAGCTCCTTCTATGACAATACTTCACAAATGATATCAAGCAGAGCATCAATGTGTTGTATCCTTGGTTCACATGCGACTTCTTGCAAAGCAAATCAACAACAGTACAATGACTCCATTCAGTTCATAATACACGGTAGAACAAAATAAGTTACTAGATGTTGGTCATGTACAATAGTGTGAGGTAATTCGACAGACATTATCGCACAACCATAACTACGATAGGAGAATATTGCAACAAAACAGAAGCTTCGGAGAAATCGAAGGCAGATACAGGGGAAAAATAAGATATTTGCACAAGCTAAACTAGTAATCATATGTGCACATGGGAGCTAAATAAGTACTAATTGTCAAGGTTCTGACTATTCAATGCCTTTAAGATGCACAGGAAAACTCACATGTGCACAGGGAAGATGCATGATTTCCACCAGTTGAATTATAAGGTGCTGGGCAAGTTCATTCACGTACGTGTATCCCCATTTCTCGTGCCCTTGGAAAGATAACCAATTATAGACAATGAAATTAAAATAAAAGTAAACATAAAAATATATGGAATCTACTAGAAGAGACATATAAGAATAAATAGAATGAAACCTTACCTGATCTTCTCCATTCCAATACTCATCATCTCCAACAGTTGTCAAAATTGACAGAGCTTCATTCGCATTTGCAGTGAAGACAAATGGATCTTCCAAAGCATTCTTATCGGGGTCTGATCTTATTGGAGATTCCAAAACCAAATTCCAATGCTCCCTTGTCACATCTCTGCAGTAAAACACTTGTCTATCTTGAGAATCATGGATGAATGGCTCTTCGACTTCTTTTGAGTTTCTCATAAACCTTCTGAAGTTGACAAACCTCAACTTTGTATCTGCATCCACATAGGATCCATGTATTTTGTCTTTAACTCGCACCCAATCACAGTAAAAAACAATTTCAGAGAAAACTCCATAAACCAGTTCAAGTATACGTTGTAGAACACCGTAGTATGTAGTATCGTCATCGACCAAGTTAGTATCTCTGGAACTTGCTCTGAAACTGGTGCAAGCTTCCATGATGACTCCACTATTTTGTGTAGTTAAATTTTTTTCTGCATCGGCTGTGTAAAAAAGATATATATTAACAAAATATGAGTTGTACGAAATTGTAGTGAAGGTAGGACCAATTGCCAGCCTACAAAAATCTGTCATGGGAGTGCCTTCAAGTTGTTTATGTATCCATTCAATGTAGTCTGTAGGTTTTATCCTTCCCGTACGATTTTGGTTAAAATCACAGACGTATATCTTGTACTTCCTTTCAAACAACACACAAAGTGATAATTGATAAGCATTAACTAATAAACCAAGAAACATAATCAAGTACTACTACTCCTATATAACCTCGCTTCGAGCGAGCACAAGCAGATTTTTGAAGATGCCATTATAACAATCCCAAATGTTTAACAATTAATGGCAATAAACTGAACCATAAATCAAACATAGCTACAAAACAATATAAAAGATAATAAGAAACTTTCAGTTTTAGCATGTGGTAGTTAACTTCTGGTTTAAGTTCATCAGATGTAATAAAGTAATAAACTAAGATCTATCACTGATTAATACTATATTCATGTCTTTGAACTTAAAAGCCAATGCATAGTGTGATATGATCTAAATAGAAATCAACTTGGGATTTACTTACTCTTCCCATGCAGTTTTTTCATCCGAATGTCTCAATATCCACAAACGAACTTGTTCATATTCTACATTGGTCAAAAAATGTGGTTTTCCTTTTGAATTAGCTGGGTATGGACCTTCATAAACATCACTGGGCATTGATATCTTTCCACGACACTTAATAGATTTTCGCCTCGCTGCAGGAAGTATTTCCACGCAATGGCGCGCTCCTTCATTGACCATGTATTGTTTTGTAATAGAGCCTTCTACATAATTTTTGTTGCAACCTAAAACCTTGTAGTATCTCATCATCCTGCACATGTAGTCATTAAAAAAAGATATGTAAGTTTTGCTTAGTTCCAAAAACAATAAACTGGATATTAGTAAACTAAAGAATCGTATATACCTCTCGTAAGGGTACATCCACCTAAACTGAACATGCCCCAATTGATGAGCCTCTTCTGCCAAGTGCAGGAGGGAAATACATTTCGAACACACATATTGACTCCACCACACGTTCGTGCATTATAAGAAGCTCAGCACGATCAATAACCTTGGAAGTTAGTACTTTGAAAAACAATGATAAGTGTCGAACTTCCTCACGCAGAGGCTTATGATCTTTGAAACAATGCATTATAAATATAGGCATTAACCCCTGCATCAGAATGTGGTAATCGTGAGACTTCAAACCCTTTAATTGGAACTCTTTCATGCATACTTTCTTTTTCCAATTCCCACTGTAACCAATTGGAACTTTAATTGTGCTAAGAGTTTTACACATGACTTCCCTTTCTGCCTTAGATATACAATAAGGTGCACGAGGCATCTCCACTTTTCCATTCTCTTCCTTCAACCACAAGCTAGGCTTCAAGTTGAGTGGTTTCAAATCTTTGCGTGCCAGCATCCCATCCTTGTTCTTGTCCTTATGGCTCATAAAAGTTCCAAACAAGTTCTATGCAAAATTCTTTTCTACATGCATGACATCCACATTGTGCCGGATTTGCAGAAACTGATAAGATTAATTAAGTTAGAAAGAAATTTTAAACAACGCAAACATATGGAAGTAAGGTAATTGCAAAGTATAATGGTCAATACCCTCAATTTACCTTCCAATATGGGAGACAAAAAAGTATCGATCTCTTCGACCACGGAGACTCACGTACGGCCGGCCGCTTGACCAACTTCCCAAATTCTTTATCTGCGGTTGTTGTCTTGTTGAATAATTCGACGCCACTCAAACTTCTTGGCACACCCCTTGTCTCCTCAAATCCGTTGAACTCAGATGTTTTCTGTCTATAAGGGTGAAACCTATCTCTTAGAAACCTTCTATGACCCATATAAGCATACTTAGAACCCCATTTTAGCCTGATCGCCTCTGTATTTTCTCCACACACAGGGCAACCAAATTTTCCAGAAGTCCTCACACCAGAAACATGAGCATATGCAGGAAAGTCATGTATGCACCACAACAACATTTCTTTCATTGTAAAGGAAGTCTTTGTATACACATCGTACGTTACTGCACCGACTGTCCACAAATCAATTAACTCGTCGATCAAAGGATGCAAATAAACATCTATGTTATGATTGGGACCAAGTGGACCAGGAATCAGCAGTGTTAAAATTGTAAAATCTTTTGACGTGCATTCAGATGGCGGAAGGTTATAACAAGTAAGCATAACAGGCCAAGTACTATGCACGCTCATCATTCCGAAAGGGTTAAAACCATCAGTAGCTAGTCCCAGACGTACATTTCGCTTCTATTCAGCAAACTCAGGCCACTTCATGTCTATTGAATTCCGTTCACACGAGGTCGCTCTCCATGATGGATCCATGTTCGGTATTGGATGTCGAACCCATAATAAAGAATATCCCCATGTACATGATCTATACATTTTGGTAAACTGTTGTAATTCTTACACCTAACGCAAGGACAACGAAATTCTTTGATACCTTCACCAAGACTCTGTGTTGCAAATTCGATGAAAGAATGAACACCTGCAATCCATTGAGGGGAACCCTTGCGTGCAGTCATCCATTCTTTATTTGGAGTAGTTATAAGATTTTGAGACATCTGCAAAACAAAGGAATTACATACATATATCAGAACCAACTTGATGGACTAATGCGTAACAACTTAACAGTCCAAAGTGATGTAAACAAATATGTCCTGTATACGTACGTAGGTGATAAAAGTGGCAATACTTCACATAAAGACTCAAGATACTTATTACAATATTTTACCAAAAGAAGTACTCAATGCCTAGTTGCCTACCATGAGCAGTGCAAACATGCTCAAATTCCAAATGCTTAACACAATCTGCTCAAACAGCTATCATAGTCTAACCATATTATGAAATAAGAACCAGTCAATAAGTTAAATTATAGTCACACAAATTCACAGTAAAGGCCACAAATTTTCCAAAGTTTAAAATGTCAAATCTACTAATATTATGCGAAAGTTGAAAATGTCCCAAACACAGATTTGACAAGTATACCTACTTATTTTGACCTAATTAAACAAATACCCAAATTCAATATACATTAATCAGTTAAAAACCAACTTTCCAACTGAAACTGAATCAATTAAGCTAAACCATTAAATTTCCAACTGAGACATAAGTACTTACCCTAATAAATTGGTGAGCTGAAGATCTGAGTTCTGAATTCAAATCAGAGTTGTTGAGCCTTCTTCTTCAATAAATTAGGTCGAGTACATATCGAGAATTAAAAGCATAACCAGAAGCTTCGAGATTTAAACCTAACCAGAAATAAATGTGTCGAATGATTAAAACCCTAACAATTGATAACCCTCACCAATTTTTCCTAGTACCCTTATCAATTTTTCCTAATCAGAAAGAAATTTGTCTGAGAATGTTTTGCAAAAGTAAATATCGAGAGAGAGAATAAGTTTACGAGAAATAAATATGTCTCTCTCTCTCTCTCTTTTCTATTCTCGGAAAGGATAAGAAAGTTGTGGTGGTAAAAGAGTCAGATTGATAACTGACTTAGCTGAATGGGCTGAGTTGTCCGTGAAACGAGTCAGATTTTTTTTTGATTTCTTTTCAGATAGAAAGTTCCCATATATATTTATGAATGATGTAATCTTGAGATTTGAATTTAAAATATTTTGGTGATGAAAAGTATCAATTTCTAGGCCTCTTTCTTTGATTCTCAAGTAGTAGAATTGAAAATCTTATTGCAATTCCATTGTAAAGTTATCAAAAGACTGGAAAAACAGATAGAAAGGCAGTCTTGCTGAGATTGAAATTTGAGGATATACAAGATACTACAATACTGAAACTGAAAGTATTGAAAAAAAATCTGAAAGTTAATAAATAGAACTACTAATATATTTCATTAGATAAGAGCATGGTTCCAAAACATGATGAAGCTACATATCCATGTAGAAATTGCAAGACACTTCTTTACATGTTTTGAGCCTTTTCTTCTTTACACAAAAAAGAGATGAGACTCAAAACCATACAAACTTGCAAGATCAACTAAACCCCAAAATACTTACATCCGAAATTAAGCTTCCCAACCCGAAAATACTTACATCTGAAAATTAAGCTTCCCCGAAAAGTTACATATATAAATCCAGTACGTATGTAAATATATATCTGACATGTATATCCCAACCATGCATGTATACCCAAAAAGAAAAACCAGTCCAGTACGTAAATATATATCCAACATGTATATCCCAGCCATGTATACCCAAAAAGAGTCCCCAAAAAGTCAGTACCTCCACTGCAAACCTGAACTCCAACTTCATTAAAAACCATCACCTACAATTGGACAAACATACTGTTGCGGCCATAAAATATTCTCGCCTATGTTAAGGTCCTTAAAAGTTCCATCGCCATCAAAAAGACCCTCATATTCTAGAGAAGCTTCTTCAATCTGGACCAAACGGCATTCATCATCTATTAGAGGCATATTCCTGTCTATAAGGCCCAAGGAAACACATCTCTTTCGCATATTTCTCAAAATTACCCTTTGACTATTAGGTTGAAAACCACCAGCATTCATTCCCTGCAATTCATAACCACATCCAATACAACAGTAAGATATACTGGTACACATAAGAAGAACAATGCCAACATAATAAATTTTTCAACTGCTCGCTAAGAAAGGTCATACAAAATCAAAGGTTAAGGACTCAATCATGATTCAACTATTCTAACATCTAAGATTTTCTTTTCATTGTTTCTAATTCACTGTCAATTAGAACAAACATTCATTCAATCTACAAGCAACTCATGCAGTTAATCACTAACTAGTTATAGAATGCTACCTGAGCATTAACATTGCTGGAGCTAGCATTGCATCTTAAACCAGCCATTAGTGTCTCCACAGTGACCTCAAGAGTACGGACACGTTCTTCCACGGCTCTAGTCTTCAGCACCTGTTGACGTAACTGTTCCCTAGGAATGGCAGAAGCACGCACTTCAGTCTTTGATATCCCACTTCCCATTCCTCGAAAAAAGCCCCTGCCATCAGTTCCAAGCACCTACAAAGAAGTAAACAAAACATTTAGCTAGCAATTGAAAAGTTTCTTTTTTGCAAACTGCAATAAAAATTCAAGTTCACCCACCGTGGCAACAACATATTTGTCCAAATTAATTTCATTTCTATACTGCTCAGTTTCGTTCAACTCTCTTATCTTTGCCTGCAAAGGACATCAGATTATATGTAAGTGGAAAACCAAGTACAAAGAAAACTAAAAGATAAATGTATGCAAGTCGCTTAAAAACCAAGAAACAACTTACAACATATTCTCTGCATTTTATTTCATAGGAATTTGGGTCCATTAACTCAAGATGTCCTTGAGGGATTTCTTGGTAAACATGTGTTTCCAAGTATACCACAGATCTTGATACACTACCAGTTGGAATTTGTTGCTCCATCAAATGCCGACGACGAGCAATGTCATCCCTTCCAGTAGTGTGGAGATAAAAAAGAAGAATATGAAGAAACCAAGGGCTATCTCATCTAATCTTCAGAAGTTTTCTGGTGTTCTTGAAGAGTTGAAGGAAACAGGGAAGGAGATTCAACAAATAAAGTCTATTGTTCTAAGAACTCTTGCAATTCAGAAGACCCTGGTTCGACATCAGTCAAGAAGGTTTGTCGGAATTGACTCATTTCTTCATGAGCTTTATGTTCCAATGGTTGTTGACGACAAGGATTTCAGGGACGATAAAGAATTTTTCAGAGGTCTTAATGTCTAGGAAACTTCTTATGAGAATTTATTCTTGTGTTTTAAGAAGGATAACTAGGGTTTGGAATAGCCTATATTGTGATTACACATTGCTATTGCCAACATTTTTCATCTTGCAATGTTTTTAGATTTATTTATTTAAATTCTAAAGTTTATTTGGAAGACGATTTTGCAGTATTAATCTTTATTGGTTTCATATATTGCAAATAATGTTATGGGATATGTGTGTTTACGTCCGTGAACTGTGATTGTTCCATACATGTCAAAAGTTAAGTCTATTGTGTCATTATGCAAATATTGATAGAAAATAGGATGAATTATTGACGTCAAAGATTAAGTCTATGGTATCAGTATGCAAATATTCATGAAAAATAGAATGAATCTTTCAATATTCCGCAATATTGATCTTTCCCTGATCCACTTCTATGTGAAAGTACTGTACGGCTCCGTAAGTTTTTTTATGTTGAGAATTTCCGATTAAATTAATCATTGAGGTTCTTTTATGGTTAGTTTAATTGAGTTTTATGGATACAACTTCATGTCTCATGTGATTTGTTATTGTCCAAAGATATCTTTATTTTCTTTCAAAATTATCTTTCGGGAATGACATTTTATGGGGGAGAGTTCTTATTTGAACTTGTGATTATTTCTAAATCTTTGTGGGGAGTGCGGCTGTGGAATATTGTAGCTAGGAGTTATCTTGTATCTTTATAAACTCCTTGATGAATACACTAAGTTTCGACTATGTGAAATCATCGAAACAAAGTTGACATGTTCTATTTTAGTCATGAAGTATCTCTTTGAGAATTTCATTATGATCCCGCTAGTTTTTGTACCTTTGCCAATTTATATTGACAAAATGGGGGAGAATTATTTTGTGGTTCACACTACATATCTATATGGTTTACAGATCATTATGTAACGGGGAGTGGTTTTCATTGTGAGATGAAGTATTGACTAAGGGGGAGTGATACATATCCCCGTAGTATTATTGTCAAAGTTATCATACAATTGAACTTTGATGTTGTGTAATAATACTATGACACTGTATAAGAATAATTGAGAACAATAGTTTTCTTATTGTTATGGCTACAGATCTTCAACAATTATGATGTTGAGTTGAACACATTCAGAATCACTAGAGTACTTGGAAGTGACGAAAATTTCGAGTAATGTTTAAGAACCAAGGAAATCAAGCATTTGGGTGAGAAGCTACAAAGTTTATTTATTTTGTAATTCATATGTATTGATGGTTTTGTCACTAAGATTGACAAAGGGGGAGATTGTTGGAGCACTGCACGGTCGAACTCGCAAGCGTTGTTATATCAAGCTTGTTTGTCAAGTTTATTTGTTAAAACTATAAGTCTTGGTTTCTAGTCTACTTATAACTATGTCTCGTATTAGGATAGAATGTGTAGTTGAGCTTTAGACTTCATATCGTTCATCGATTGAAAACGAAGAACTACTAAGGGGATCTTGAGGAACCTCATCAACAAAAGGTATGTGGAGACTTGAACTCATCTATCAGTCAAAAGTCTATTTCTATTTTATCACCTATTGAGACAAAAGTCGTATAGCTATATAGACTTTACATTATACACATTTGATATTTCGGGTTGAGTTTAACTCGCGTACATATTCTCGAAATATGCGTTGGTAAGCTTTCGCTTTAACCAAGTTCATCTTTTATCCTTGAAGAAAGTCAAAAGATGATCATGTGAAAATCTTCTGGTAACATCTTATATGATTTGTGTGAGACAGTCATTTGATGTAGACTCATAATGTTTCGTATTGATCATTTGATCACTTGAAAATTACTTTGAAGCTAATAGTTTGTGTGAGACAGCTATTCTCGTCTTCCAAGAATGTTTCAATGATTAAAATGGGAGTTTTGAACAGTGAGCCATTGATTGGATATAATACAGTATGCATACTTGTATGCGTACTGTTGAAGTCGGGGAACTATAGTATGCATATCCGTATGCGTACTGATTTCAACTGAGTTCAGTCATGAACGACATTATGCATACCCGTTCGCATACTCACGAACAATACTAAGTCCGGAAACTCAGGTATGCGTCCGTTTGCATACCTGAGTGCGCTAAGTTCTAAAATTGGTTAAGTATGTTTACATACTCATGAACAAATACATTTATATAATAAAGAATGTAATCTTTGCAAACCGTAGGTATAATATTCATGAATTGATTCGAGCAAATCAAAACTGATTTTTCTTCAATTGTGTCTATGAGAATATAAACAATTGAAAAACTATATAACTAGTTTCATTTAAGTCATTTGAAATGGTTGGGATTAAGATGAACAAGGTTGATATGAAAGTGTTCATATGGCTAACTTCGGTCAACTATTGTTGAGCCAACTAAGTGTATGCGTTTAGGTACGGTTACCCATATCTAAATGAAGGTACATTTCATTTATGTGTAACAAGCTAAGACAATATAGCGGTTGAAATATATTATCTTGAATCTAATCAAGTTTTCATCTAATGGTGAATATTAAATGCTTTGTTACCAAGGTAGCATTGATTGTAAACCCTGATTTGAAGACTATATAAGGGAGAACTCTAGCAACTGGGAAACCTCATCCCCACTATGTGATACTAGTTGCGACTAGAATCGATTCTCCTTTAACCTAGGTTTTTCTAAAACCATTATAGGTTAACGACTTAAAGACTTCATTACGATTCTGAAGCCAGACCCAACTATTTTCTCTGTAGTTGCGTGTTCTGATCTTACTTTGTTCAATTGTACTGATTACTATCTTTTCTAAAATTTGCTCGAGATTTAATCTTTGATAGGTAAGATAAAAAAGTAATCACAAATCTCTTCGTCCCATTCTTTGTGATTCCACAATATCTTGTTCCGATACCAAACAATTAAGATTATTGTGAGGTGATTGATATTACTAGGCTGTTCATCGGGAATATAAGTCAAGTGCATAAATTGGTTCTTATTCACCTTAATTTATCAAAATACAGAACAAAAACTCATAGGTATTTCTGTGGGAGATAGATTATCTATTCAATAGACTTTTCTGTGTGAGACAGATTGGTTTATAAAGTCTTCGACTTTGGGTTGTAGCAACTCTTAGTTGTGGGTGAGATCAGCTAAGGGAATCAAGTGCGTAGAGTCCTGCTGGGATTCAGAGACGTAAGGAATGCGACTGTACCTTAATCCGTGGGAGATTGGTTGGGGATCAACTATATTCCAGTCCGAAGTTAACTTGTAATAGGATAGAGTCTATAGTGGCTTAATACAGTTTGGTTTTCAAATCTAGACTAGATCCAGAGGTTTTTCTGCATTTTCGGTTTCCTCGTTAACAAAACTTATGGTGTCTGTGTTATTTCTTTTTCGCATTATATTTTCAATATATTTGAAATGTCACAGGTTATGCGTAGTTCAATAATTTGGTGAATCCAACCTTTGGTTGTTGATTGAAATTGATTGACGCTTGTAATCTTTGTTACCATCCAAGATATTGTTCATAGTAATCCGGCTCACAGATTTCTATTTATTCGATTGCAGATCGATTTAAGAAATTGAGATATAACTCTTGGATATATTTTCCTTGATTGAGTCTGACTGTCTAGTTTATTCTCTTGGAACTATATTGGAGTTAGTCCATATAGATTGCCTAAAAGAAATATTGAGTGTGGTTAGACCTTTCTTTTTCACATGTCAAAAAATTATTGAATAACGTCGACCTTATGTTGTTACATTCTTGGATGGTGAATTATTGTAGATTTAGCTGTGTTGATTACCTTCCCCGCTGAGGAGCTGTAGGATTGAAGTAGCCACTTGGGGTGATCGCTGCTTTACTGAGTTTCATTATAAGTGATCGAGAGGTTGTCCGCATACTGCAAAATAGGTAGATATTTTTGAGAGATTCTTAGCCCTCTTACAAGATTTTGGGATTCCAAATTTCCTATATTTGTCGAAAAGATTAATTCACTTATTATGAAAATATAAGATGATAGAGGAACTCCCTGTCAAATACCTCTCGTAGGGGTGATGTATCCATGCAGAATATCGTTGATATTAATTAAATAGGTAACTCTAGTGATGCATAGCATAATTTAATTTACAAATACGTTTGAAAATCCCATTTTGGTAAATGTTGTTTCGATGAATCCCTAATCGAAGCTATCATAGGATTTCTTAATATCCGGTTTGAGGTCTATTTTTGGATATTTGGTGAGTGTGAAGGTTTTAATGTGCTGGAATAGTTCTTCAGCAATTTTTATGTTATCATGTATTATTTTTGAGGGACAAAAGCACTTTGATGTGGACTTATTAGTATGTGGTGGTGTGTGGTTTCCCAAAAAACTTGAAAAATGTACTAGTATATCCATCAAATCCAGGAGCACTATCAGAGTTAATGGAGAGTTGAGATTGTTTGATTCTGTTATAGTCACCTCTTCCATAAGCTTAGTATCATTGTCTCGATGATAGTCTTGGTGTGATTTTTGCAAAGAGATCCTTATTCATTGTTGTGATTTCGGCTGTATATTGATCAATAAAGTGATCAAGGATGATTCAAATTACCTGATCTTTATCGTTTACCCAGTTATTTTGTTGATCTTGGAATTGTTTTATGTTGTTACAACTGCGGTGTATGGTCGTTTTCGTGTGGAAGAAAGTCGTATTGTTTTCTCCTGGTTGAATCCATTGGATTCTGGATCTTTGCTGCCAATATGTTACATGACATTGATGCGAAATTAAGTAATAATTTCGAAGCTGTTTTTCCTGGTTTAGCCGATAGTCTAGTTTATCACCAATTTGTATATATCATTGATGTTATGCCATTTGAATTTGAGTTGTCGATTTGTTGATTAGTTTTGGAAGGTGTCCAAAGGTTTCTTTGTTCTAGTCCATAAGGATTTTTCCAGTTGTAATTAGCTTTAGCTGAAGGTCTAAACCAGGTTCGGAGTTACTTTGTTGACACCGGGATGTTTCGACTACTTGCTTGAGTTGTGAGTGAGTTAACCATAAATGCTGAAATTTGTAGTTTTTTCCCATGCTAGTCAATGCTTTGGTATGTAAAAAGATTGAAGCATGATCAAAATATATTTTTGGAAATATGAGGAACTCCCGCATGAGGGTTGGTTGGACGCCGTTGCTGGGTTGGGGTGGCGCTATCTAGTCTTTCCATAATATTATTTGATCCTTGTTGGTTGTTTGTCCATGTGTATGGATCCCCACAGATTCCTAGATTCATGAAACAATTTAATTTATCATTGTGAGGAAAGGTTGCTTCTGTCGATATGTTACTTGGATTCCTCTTTTTATTTTTTCAGATCGGTCGTCTATCACTTTGTTAAAGTTTGCTAACAATATCCATGACGTTGCATTGTTCAATACGGGGAAAATTGTACGAAAATCCTGCCATGACTCTTGTCTTGTGTCTGGATGTAGTATTGATCCGTATATACCGGTGCAAATCCACGGTTGACCTTGAGCTGGGAGAGTGATGACGATGTGAATGTAACTTTGGGATTGAAGCAGTTCTCGAAAATTTAAATTGTTTTTCAACATAAAACAGAATCCCCCTCTTCGTCCAATCTTGGGTATAGTGATGAGATTTCGAATTGTAGAGATCGGGCAAACCCTGGCATATGGGATTCGTTGGCTAGAGTTTCGGATAAGAGAAGGATGTTGGGCTTGTGAAGGGAAATCCGCCCCTTTAGGTATTGTATGGTTGTTGGGTTGTTAATTCCTTGGAAGTTCCAAGCCAAAATGCTCATATAGGGGTGCTGATATGAAATCAGGATAGGGTAAGCAATTAGGTTAAGGTTGGAAATCAGATTAAAAGAAAAGAAGATATTGTTGGATATAGGTTTACGAGTAAACAATTTTTGTGGTTTAAGAACTGGGCTTATGGATTTGAATATGGGCTTGAGATGCCTGTAGTTGACAATGTAAAGACTCAGTCAGCAACCCTGTAGGAGTTGAATACTCATTAGAAATGGTTGTCTGAGGTAAAAATAAGAGAAGATTGAATGCACTGAAAAGGTTGAATGGAATTAGGTTTAACGACATTGTAGGGCCAGAAATGGAGCAGTCAATATCTAGCGTTCGGTATGGAAATTGATGTAGGATATCCATTAGATAAATAAAATGGATTATAATACAAAATTAAAATTCTTAACTTAAATTCTAATTACGATAAAAATAAAAAAATATAAATGATAATAAAAAAGGAATTAATATATTAAAAAACATTAAAAAAAATTTAAGAAGAAAATTAGTATTTCTAAAAAGAAAATAAACTATAATTTTTTTGAATAATAATAAAAATTAAAAAAAATAAAAAAATAATTGAAGAACCAAAAAATAAAAATTAATTGGAAATTAAACATTTGATAGTAAAAAAATGATGTCAAAATGAATAAAAGGAAAGTATATCTGATATTATAAATAAAAAAGAAGCAGTCCACGGCGTAGACGAAGAGTGTAGTGTATTGTCGGCTTCAATATACATCTCAAGAGGTAAGTATGTGTAATCGGACACATGTCGAACACATGACTTTAGGATGTGACGCTCAACTATTCTCGTTGACTGCATTATGCCCGCATATTACCTTCGATTTAGTGTATTTATAAGAGAAAAAATATCTATAAAAAAAAACAAGAAAACAAATGTCTGGATGAATTAAATTGTATCTTGTATTTCCTTCGTCTCCTATATATAAAGCCTGGCGTTTTTAGGGGCCATCCCAAAGGATTTAGGGACCATCAATTTATACCCACCCAAAGACTCTAGTTAAGGGGTACCCTATATGATATTGAAGTTACATAAATGTCCTTATGGTAAAATTGTATAAAAACCAAATCAAAAACAATTCTACTCATTTCAACTCTTCTTCTTCCAGTTTCCTATTATCTTCCGATTGTGGAAGAAAAAAAAAATTTCCGCTCCAAAGTCAAATGGCCCCAATTAGGTAAGAATCTATCAATTTTGGGGTTTATTTCGCTTTAATTCGACGAATCGAGAAAAAAATAATTCTAGGGTTTTCGGTTATTTATCCAGATTCGGGCGATATTCATGCTCCTTTACTTCCGAATGTAGTCGTGTTCTTCATTTCTCAAGAACATCGACAATATTCGGGAGAAATATTTGATGGTTATCGGCCGAATATTGTTGGTCATATCTTCCTGGATACAAACTGGTAATAATCGGTAGTTTAATGAATTTTTTGGCTCCCGAATATATTTAAGTAGATACACAGTATTCGGAAGTACACTCACTACCGAATATATATATATATATATTGAAAAAATCTCAAAATTTCTGATATAGGAAAAATCCCATTTTGGGGCCAGTATTTATTCGGTAGACAATATAATGTTATATACTTCCGATTATTTCAATTTCAAAATTTGAAAAGTATAAGTTTTTCCCAAATTCTGATTTTTGGGCCATCGTACATTCGGGACTTTACAAAACAATTATCCTCCGAATATATCAAGTTCAAAACAAACCACACCTTGGCTCTAGGTTGTTCCAAGGGCCAATATAGAATGTTAGACAGCCCATATTCGGAAGTTTGGGTAACTAATTATACTTCCGATTATTTCAATTTCAAAATTTGAAAATTATAAGTTTTTCCCAAATTCTGATTTTTGGGCCATCGTACATTCGGGACTTTACAAAAAAATTATCCTCCGAATATAGCAAGTTCAAAACAAACCACGCCTTGGCTCTAGGTGGTTCCAAGGGCCAATATAGAATGTTAGACAGCCCATATTCGGAAGTTTGGGTAACTAATTATACTTCCGATTATTTCAATTTCAAAATTTGAAAAGTATAAGTTTTTCCCAAATTCTGATTTTTGGGTCATCGTACATTCGGGACTTTACAAAACAATTATCCTCCGAATATAGCAAGTTCAAAACAAACCACGCCTTGGATCTAGGTGGTTCCAAGGGCCAATATAGAATGTTAGACAGCCCATATTCGGAAGTTTGGGTAACTAATTATACTTCCGATTATTTCAATTTCAAAATTCGAAAAGTATAAGTTTTCCCAAATTCTGATTTTTGGGCCATCGTACATTCGGGACTTTACAAAACAATTATCCTCCGAATATAGCAAGTTCAAAACAAACCACGCCTTGGCTCTAGGTGGTTCCAAGGGCCAATATAGAATGTTAGACAGCCCATATTCGGAAGTTTGGGTAACTAATTATACTTCCGATTATTTCAATTTCAAAATTTGAAAAGTATAAGTTTTTCCCAAATTCTGATTTTTGGCCCATCGTATATTCGAGACTTTACAAAACAATTATCCTCCGAATATAACAAGTTCAAAACAAACTACGCCTTGCCTCTAGGTGGTTCCAAGGGCCAATATAGGATGTTAGACAACCCATATTCGGAAGTTTGGGTAACTAATTATACTTCCGATTATTTCAATTTCAAAATTTGAAAAGTATAAGTTTTTCCCAAATTCTGATTTTTGGGCCATCGTACATTCGGGACTTTACAAAACAATTATCCTCCGAATATAGCAAGTTCAAAACAAACCACGCCTTGGCTCTAGGTGGTTCCAAGGGCCAATATAGAATGTTAGACAGCCCATATTCGGAAATTTGGGTAACTAATTATACTTCCGATTATTTCAATTTCAAAATTTGAAAAGTATAAGTTTTTCCCAAATTCTGATTTTGGGCCATCGTACATTCGGGACTTTACAAAACAATTATCCTCCGAATATAGCAAGTTCAAAACAAACCACGCCTTGGCTCTAGGTGGTTCCAAGGCCAATATAGAATGTTAGACAACCCATATTCGGAAGTTTGGGTAACTAATTATACTTCCGATTATTTCAATTTCAAATTTGAAAATTAAGTTTTTCCCAAATTCTGATTTTTGGGCCATCGTACATTCGGGACTTTACAAAACAATTATCCTCCGAATATAGCAAGTTCAAAACAAACCACGCCTTGGCTCTAGGTGGTTCCAAGGGCCAATATAGAATGACAGCCCATATTCGGAAGTTTGGATAACTAATTATACTTCCGGTTATTTCAATTTCAAAATTTGAAAAGTATAAGTTTTTCCCAAATTCTGATTTTTGGGCCATCGTACATTCGGGACTTTACAAAACAATTATCCTCCGAATATAGCAAGTTCAAAACAACCACGCCTTGGCTCTAGGTGGTTCCAAGGCCAATATAGAATGTTAGACAGCCCATATTCGGAAGTTTGGGTAACTAATTATACTTCCGATTATTTAATTTCAAATTTGAAAATTAAGTTTTTCCCAAATTCTGATTTTTGGGCCATCGTACATTCGGGACTTTACAAAACAATTATCCTCCGAATATAGCAAGTTCAAAACAAACCACGCCTTGGCTCTAGGTGGTTCCAAGGGCCAATATAGAATGTTAGACAGCCCATATTCGGAAGTTTAGATAACTAATTATACTTCCGGTTATTTCAATTTCAAAATTTGAAAAGTATAAGTTTTTCCCAAATTCTGATTTTTGGGCCATCGTACATTCGGGACTTTACAAAACAATTATCCTCCGAATATAGCAAGTTCAAAACAAACCACGCCTTGGCTCTAGGTGGTTCCAAGGCCAATATAGAATGTTAGACAACCCATATTCGGAAGTTTGGGTAACTAATTATACTTCCGATTATTTCAATTTCAAATTTGAAAATTATAAGTTTTTCCCAAATTCTGATTTTTGGGCCATCGTACATTCGGGACTTTACAAAACAATTATCCTCCGAATATAGCAAGTTCAAAACAAACCACGCCTTGGCTCTAGGTGGTTCCAAGGGCCAATATAGAATGTTAGACAACCCATATTCGGAAGTTTGGATAACTAATTATACTTCCGGTTATTTCAATTTCAAAATTTGAAAAGTATAAGTTTTTCCCAAATTCTGATTTTTGGGCCATCGTACATTCGGGACTTTACAAAACAATTATCCTCCGAATATAGCAAGTTCAAAACAAACCACGCCTTGGCTCTAGGTGGTTCCAAGGCCAATATAGAATGTTAGACAGCCCATATTCGGAAGTTTGGGTAACTAATTATACTTCCGATTATTTCAATTTCAAATTTGAAAATTATAAGTTTTTCCCAAATTCTGATTTTTGGGCCATCGTACATTCGGGACTTTACAAAACAATTATCCTCCGAATATAGCAAGTTCAAAACAAACCACGCCTTGGCTCTAGGTGGTTCCAAGGGCCAATATAGAATGTTAGACAGCCCATATTCGGAAGTTTGGGTAACTAATTATACTTCTGATTATTTCAATTTCAAAATTTGAAAAGTATAAGTTTTTCCCAAAATCTGATTTTTGGGCCATCGTACATTCGGGACTTTACAAAATAATTATCCTCCGAATATAGCAAGTTCAAAACAAACCACGCCTTGGCTCTAGGTGGTTCCAAGGGCCAATATAGAATGTTAGACAGCCCATATTCGGAAGTTTGGGTAACTAATTATACTTACGATTATTTCAATTTCAAAATTTGAAAAGTATAAGTTTTTCCCAAATTCTGATTTTTGGTCCATCGTACATTCGGGACTTTACAAAACAATTATCCTCCGAATAATATAGTCGTGTTTAGAAATACCAACTTAATCGGTAGATAAGAATTTAAGTTTGCCACCGAATGTCTTATTCGGAGGGAATACGTGTATCGTTAACAACCGATTGTAGTGCACCAATGATACGAAACCTCAACGGACATATTTTCAGAAACCTCAACGGCCATATTTTCAAAAATTAGATCCGTTGGAACTCTAATCTATATAAGGAGGGCAACCCCTCTCAGTTATTATTGAGTAACAAATCTGAATGAAAAACCTTTTCAATGGAAAGTCCATCATCAATCGACAACATACTTCGAAGATGCAAGCGAACAACTACATCAATTGCAGCAAGGGAAGAAGAAATACAAAAAAGGAACAAACAACCCAAAAAAATTAAACCATCGTTAGTGGCAACGGAGGAGGAGGAAGAGGAAATCAAGGCTAAGAAGCGAGGTCAAGAACAATTCCATCATAGAGAAAGATTAAAACAAGTTGAGGAAGAGACCGAATGGATAAAAAATTATTACATTGTGAAAGATCTACCCAAAGAACAGCAGGACGATCGTATATTTTGGATTAACGTTTCATTGGGTCCTTTTGTTGGTAAGTACAAGAAGCCACGCCACAATTATGAACCATCCCATGTTTCTTCAAGAGTGCACCATGTTATAAAATTGTGCACCGAGTACAACCGTATTCTTGCTAGGCACAGAGACGACAGGTTTGCGGCACAAGATGCTTATTCCAAGTAGAGAGGAGAGTCGTTTCTACATTTCGAAGCCGCGTTGATTGTTGCATCTCGGACTGGGAAAAAAGAATAACATGTGATGTTTGAGTGCTGTAAATTCAAAATTTTAATATTAATCGGCGGTTTGATAAAATATGGAATTCCCGAATATGATTAATCGTATTGAAGTGTTATAATACTGTTGTTCCGATTACATAGTTTCAAAAAAAATTATAATCGTGCCTCGGAAAAAAACGATCAAACATCGTCATCATCCAAGGGGATCAATTCGAGTAACTCAGCGGGAAAGTTGTTGTCCATAACACGATCCCAATCAACCATGTTGGACTCATATTGTTTCACCCAATCCTTGCAATGGTTCATCGGGAAGTAATCGTGCCACTTACTCAACGGAGGTAACGAACAATCTTTCTTTACTCTTAAACCGATAAAATGCATTTCATTCACAAATGCCATTACGATTCTTCTATCTTTAACCGACTCGTCGCAAGCCTTTCTTGTGGGTGCAAACGTCATGCTAAGTCCATACATAGGAGGAACGAAGAAATGTACCACACAATTCAAAACATCCGCTAGGAGATATCCAAATTTAGGCATTGTCATCCAATACTTGGATCCGATTGTCTTCAATCCCTTTCGACACTTCACACGCGCAACTAAGTCTTTGAACTCTTGTTCTTTGTCGTATCTATCTCCTCGCCTCATCATCTCCATATAAAAACCCTTGTCCTTCACTAGTTGTACCGCCATCTTATTTCTTAAATATTGGCATTGGGTGACATCTTCGATATCCGCCTCTCTAAAGTAACCCATTTGTTCCATATAAAGTAACCCTTGTCCTTCACTAGTTGTGACAACCGTTATCAACTTTATACATTTTATACTCTTTACCTTTAATACCATCGGGCTTATAGAAGACAATCTTAAATGGGCATCCTATCTTCTTGGTATTGCTTCGGTATTTCCTATTCGTCTTCCGTATGTACTTACTATTCTTTCCCTCGTGACTCTTTCGCGTCCCACCTCGCTCACAAATCATTTCAAATCGAGTGTCACTAACATGATTATTTTGAACTACCACGCACATGTTATCTTTTGCCTTGTTCATAAGCCATTCCTTGCCTCCTTCTTACTTCCAAATGTCTAAACGTGCATAAAAAAAAACAAATCTAATAAGCATAACCATTTAACATATAAATTTTGAAAAAAAGAAAAAAGTAGTAATGAGTATACCAAATCGTTTGCATAGTATAGGGAAGTGTCGGGCCTCAAATATAAGTCATCAACAAACTCTTCAACGGCCTGCATATGAAAGCAACAAATTATTATACAATAATCGGAGGTTATTAAATAAGTCAAACTTCCGAATATTCTATATTCGGAATCCTATCGGTTACCCAAAACACCCGATCTATGCAAATGAATGTACACAGTTTACTGAGTGAAAAAAATGATATAATCGGAGGTCATTAAATAAGTCAAACTTCCGAATACTTTATATTCGGAATCCTATCGGTTGCCCAAAACACCCGATTTATGCAATGAATGTACACAGTTTACTGAGTGCAAAAAATGATATAATCGGAAGCTAAAATATATAGTAAACCAGCCGAATATAAATAACCGGGAGATAACTTTAATCGATAAACATCCGATTTTCAAGTTTTCGGAAATTTTATTTTGAAGCCACTGTTATATTCGGCAGTCAAATAATGTTAAACTATTACCGATTGTAAAGGATAAGAATACTGAGTTTTAAAATTTTCTGAGGAATTCGTTTTTGGGGTCATTCGGAGGTAAATAAATCTACATAACTACCGAATGTAGATATTTTTGGAAAACCAGTTTGGGGGTTTTCTCATATTCGGCAGTAAACTAGTATCTTGTAACTACCGAATATACATATTTGGTACTCAGTGTGTTATATTCGTAAGTTTAATCTAGAAATTATCTACCGAATCTGGGTAGTTCATGGCATTCAATGCATGCAATAATCGGTTTTTCTTGTTTACAAAAGCACACAAACCATGCAAATCGAGTATTTTAGTTTCTTAACACAATACCTGTGTTTTACATGCATCGTTAGCTTCAATATCATGCGATTCTCCATTTTCTTCCATGAAAGGGTCGTCTAGGTTTTCCTCTCCACAAAAGTTTGGATCATTCAACATATACCCCAAATCGTCTTCTCTAAACGGTCGTGAACCCTCAACATTTTGTTCTTCGTCATGATTCTCACCTTCTTCTTCATATCCATCCATTTTTGTAGTGAAAAAAATGTTTTTTTCCTTTTTCCTTCAACCTCTTCTCTGTAACTCTAATAACTCACAAATGCAAAAGAAATGAAAAATGAAACAAAAATCATTCTAATACTGCACCGATCACAATCGAAAGTCTGGGAAATATTTTGGCTTCCGATTGAAATCGGAGGATAACAATGTTATCATATCCTCCGAATATATAAGGGTAATTTCACCATTACGAATTACGCGAGATAAGGACTGGCTACATTTTCCCTTTGGGTGACCTTTTTTGTTTTATTGTTGTCCCCTAAATCCTTTCGAGTGGCCCCTAAAAACACGAGGATATAAAGGTAGAGTTATGGATTTTGATCGTCCCATTAAATAGGTTGAGTTTTAGTTTTAAAATGACTTTTCTCAGATATTCACTTATTTATTATGCACGGATATTATATTCAGTAAATTAATATTTTTTACGTTGGAAATTGAATTAAAGGGTAAAACACAAAAAAATGACGAATACTTATGAAATCCAATTTATTTTTTTATTCTAAGTGGATCAGTGGATTCCACCTATATGAAATTCAAAAATTCCAATACATTTGCTAAACAGTTTCTAACTTAACAGTTTTTAATTAAAAAAGAAAACACGTAAACGTATACGTGGCGGGTTGCTCTCCAGCTAGCTGTCTTTTCCTTATGGATGTGATAGATATAGCCAAAGGTTTGGTGTTATTTTCTCCCCAACCTGGTACCTTCTTTATCTTTAATTACCAGTGGATTAATAAGCACCATAAGAATTAAAAATATCGACAAAATACGACTATTGAGCCCTATTCATTTTTCCCAAATAATAATTTCCACACATGGGCTGTTGGTGCTACTTCCAGAACTAGCTTAAGCACATACCTTTTTTTTCTTCTATAAAAATGAATGCACCGTAGTGCTAAGTGTTCTACATTCGCATTAATAGTATAGTTCCAATTGGAACTAACTTAAGCACACTCCGGATCATCCAAGTATACCTATCTGTATATTCCGATCCTCTTATCATCATCATCATAAATATTGGAGCCCTTCGCCTAAACATGCAGGTGGATTTGCCAAACATCGATCAGAAGTACTACCCATTAATGACATGCTTATTATTAACTTTTCTATCCTTGTATTTTTTATGGGTCTCCATTACAAGGCCAAGCAGGAAATCTAAAACCAAATTACAACCACCTGAGGTTCCAGGTTCATGGCCTATAGTAGGTCATCTTCCACAGCTAGTAGGATCTACACCTTTGTTCAAAATTCTTGCTAGCATGTCTGACAAATATGGGCCTGTCTTCATGGTCCGGTTTGGTATGCACCCAACCTTAGTTGTGAGCAACTGGGAGATGTCTAAGGAATGCTTCACCACCAACGACAAGTTCCTCGCCAGTCGTCCACCTAGTGCTTCAGCCAAGTACCTCGCTTATGATCACGCCATGTTTGGTTTTTTGTTTTACGGTCCTTATTGGCGTGAGACACGGAAGATCTCTACTCTTCAATTACTCACACATAAGCGACTCGAGTCGCTCAAGCATATCCCCTACTCTGAGATCAACAGCTGCGTGAAAACATTATATGCCCGTTGGGTGAAAACGCAAAGCCAGATAAAGCAAAATGTTGCAGGTGCAGCTGAAGATTTTGTTAAAGTCGACATGACATGAATGTTCGGGCATTTAACCTTGAATGTGGTGTTGAGGTTCGTTGTGGGAAAGCCTGTGTTTATCCAGAAATATAATTACCAAGATGACACCAAGAATTGCCATGACGAAGAGGAATTAGAGGGTCCAAAGCTTCATAAGACTATCGTAGAGTTCTTTGAACTATCAGGCGCTTCAGTGGCATCTGATGTTCTTCCATACCTTGGGTGGCTTGATGTGGATGGACAAAAGAAACGCATGAAGAAGATAGCCAAAGAGATGGACTTGATTGCTGAAAAATGGCTTGAAGAGCACCGACAAAAAAAGAGACTACAACCACTATCAAGCCCGGGATCAATAGTCAATCCTGATGATGAGAATGACTTCATGGCCCTGTTGCTATCAGTTCTTGATAAAGGAAAGGATGATCTCTTCTTCGGTTACAATCGGGACATTGTCATTAAAGCTAGATGTTTGGTACGTTAATTATACTCCCTCCTCATGACTTTATCCTATATTTAATCAATTAGATATGATTTGCATGTTATATTGATTACATTGGATGCAGGACCGCCTTATCAATAAACTAGCTGGCTTAACCCATGCATGATCCCGGTAGAACATAACATATGTGTCAGGATATAAGCACCATCTTGCCATGACTGAACAAGTGAACATATACATATAATTATATAAATTATGGAATGTAATTCAATATACATGAACAGATGGAAACTAGATAAAGACGTTTATTAAGAAGATGCCAGCACAAACAACTAGCTGCATGTTACATTTAGGTCTACGCGGAAAAGTAAGAAGGCAGCGCAAGTTAAGCGCAACCGATTCATTCATAGTAATCCTCTGGGTTGGTAGGTATGATTGACCACCGAAAGTAATTGGATGAGCTAATCGAATTTGGTTTTGTCTAACTTGCAGACACTTATCTTAGCTGCTACAGACACCACCTCAGTGTCATTGACGTGGGCTCTCTCACTACTACTGTGCTTCTCAGACACCATTTGGTTCAGGACGAAGGATGTGCCCAGGGATCAACTGTGCTGCTCAGACACTACACATGACACTAGCTTGCCTACTTCATGCATTCGATTTCGACAATGAGTCAAATGGACTAGTAATAGACATGACAGAAGGTTCAGGTTTAACAATGCCCAAACTCACCCCACTAGAAGTTCACCTTCACCCACGCCTTCCTATCACACTTTACTAGAAGTACTACCAAGGATACCAGAGGAAATGATACTATTATAACTGCATTTACTTCTTGGTACGTCATATGAAGGTGAAATTTCAATGGCTGGTGCTGTTATTGCAATATAGAGCTTCAAACAAGAAGTGGTATGTTGAGGAAGGTGAATAGTTCTTATTTTAAACAAGAAATTTTGATCAGACGTCTCATTTGGATTCTGTGGGTGATATGATCATTTTCTAAAGACAAGCACGGTAGGTAAAGTATTTGATGCGAATAATTGGAGATTTGTGAAGAGATATCATTTTCACCTGTGGTTCTTTTGTTATGGTTGACTTAATAAGGAGGGATAGGTTAAGATGGGTATTATAAGAAAATTAGGGTGCATTATTTGTTTAGGTTAAAGCTTGTGTTATTCCGTGTAGGATTTTCCTACAGCAAATGAAACCCTATATAACCTTGAAAATCTCATTTCTTAGGATGGATGCCCCGTAAGTTTCGGCAGAACTCTGGTGGACCCTTCCCTGTATAACCTTGATATACTAAATCTATAATTACTATTTTGTCACCCATGCGATGCACCGGTCTGGTTTTCGCTTATAGGAATATTGGATGCTTGTTATAGTGACTATACTTCTTGGACTTATAGTTTTGGGTTTAAGTTTGGTAATTTGTTCCCATATGATTTACGTTTTCTCTCTATTTTTTTCATTTTTTTCAAAATTGATTTTCAATCTTTTCCCAAATAGTGAATTACTAAGCAACCTATGCGTCTTGGAGTTTTGGTGGTGTGCTTGTGTATCTGCAGAGGTTGTGTTATAAGCTTACTTAAGAATAAGAATTGTATCTGTAAAGCAATGTTCAAACTTCAAAATAATACTGGCAAGTTTTCAAAATAATACTTGAGGTTAGAAACTTCAAACTTGCTAACACTTGTCCTTCAAAATTATTACATGTTGAGATTAGAAATTTTAGCTTCTTATGTTTTCTTATAAATGAAAAGAATCACCTCACAATCAGCCTCAAATATCTAAATGGGAACCATTTATCCGTTTGGCCAAAATTAATTGAACACTTATTTGAGCTTTTCCAGTAGCGTGTCTTAAAAACCCCACATGGAGGTCTTAGTTAGACCCTTATATATGAGTTTATATATGTGTTAGAACTTTCTTATAATAAATCATCTCCAATATAGTGTGGGGTCTTATTAGAGTGCAATTTTTATGGTTTTCTTTCTCTCTACTTTGTGGTTTTCTTTCTCTCTACTCTAAAGTATTTATACTATTTTTCTAAATGACACGAAGGAATAAAATTACAAAACATAACTTGGACGATAAATGATAAGATCCCTTCACGCTGCATGGTATTAAATCAACAGATCCAAGATCAACGTTCATCCCAAGAAAGTTGCAGCACAGACAACGGTAAAAAATTAAAGAGTTAGTATTTGACTATCTGTTAACTTGTACGCTGGAAGACTTATCTCGGTTCAGGATGGATTCAAAAGTAAACTGATCATAAATTGTTGTTATTATTTGTCGGTTCAAGTCTTCAGCATGTTCACTTTCGTGTCCGACGTTACCATTATGTAGTTCTGCAATAACACACAGAGCAAAATATTCATTCTCTTGCAGCAGAGCAAAATATTCATTCTCTTGTAGCCCCGTTTGAATTATACATATGGGAATGACATGATTGAATTTATCCAAACATGTGGTTACAACTATCAATCAACCTTCTTAGATTTAAAATATATAAAGAATGTATAGCAAAAACCATTAGCTATGAGTTAAACATTATCTGTGCAATATGGAAAAACAAAATTTCTTTGCATTTTACAACGTATTTACGTAACGACAATACATTTGGATTTTCACTGGGATATAGGTTTCAAGAAAGCTAGTTATTAAGTAAGGGAATTTTCAAGGAGTGCAATACATAAGTATTAAGGAAAATGTTAGTCCATATCTGCATGAATGGTTTGCACAAAAGACTTTATGAGTTGGGTAGTGAGCTTAATTGCGGAGAGTTATTGTCCTTATCGACAAAGAGTACATGATTAACCAAGATGGGTATGAGAGTTATTATCCTTTGCTCTCGTAAAATGGTTTTGATAACTGCGGAGATGCATATAAGCCACCTGATTGGAAACAAAAAAAAAAAAGAAAAAAGAAGTTACTATCCGCAACGACTTTACAAATATGTATGGTGGTGATCCTAACATGGGGATAAAGCGGAAGGACGAACTGAATAGGAAAAATTCGAGATACTTACAGTCAGAAGTTCTCAATGATCTGGAAATAAATATTTCATGATATATGATCTATCATGACAACATCGATCTCCAGAAAAGTCCCTATCTTTGCAATTAGATAAAAAATGGTTAATTTTAATTGAAAGGTTGTACGTGATTTCATATATAATGTGATTAAATCCAAATAACCCGAGATATTGGATTAGAAACTTTTTTTTTCATTTTTTAAAGCGATATTGGATCGACTGCAATGAGAAATTGATTACTTCAACATGCTAAAACTGCATAAGCATGGGGAAGAGAAATATGACCTTAAATGTTATATTGGCATATTGCTTTCGGCAGTGTAAGATGAATTCAAATAATGAATGTGATTACAAACACAATTAGAACAACTCAACAATACAAAAAAAACATACCTGAGTTGGGAACCACTTAAGCCTCTAATAAGAAAGAGAAAAAAAAACAGAATTGATATATTAAATCTTGAAATAACTATAAACACGATAACAAAGAGAGAGTTGAGCAAATGGGATTTTTGCATCCTATCCATTTTTGTGGCTATCTTTTTGCTCACTGATTTTTCGGATCAATACCTTGGCTTAAGCCTTTGAGAGTTTGGTTCAAGTTTAATATAAAAAAACCACAAAAACAAAACCATCAAGATTAACTTCAAAACCATCAACATTAACTTCTTCACCTCTAATGTCCGTACTCTATGAGCTCCAATTCCTTTCGATGTTGCATGCAAAACAAAAATAACAAAGAAAAAAAGATTAGACAACAAAATCCTAAATAATAAGAAAAAAAAGAAAAAGATCGATAAAATATAAAAAACAACGTGCAAACAATGAGGTTAGGCTCTTGCTCAAATGCATTGTATAATGAGTTATCAAACCCAAAAAATTCTATAAGAATTATTTTTTGATTTGGAAATAATATCAACCAAAATCTTAAAATTTAGCAATTCTTATAATTTAGGGAAAATAATATATGTTTTAGATAGCCATGCCTTATTTAAGTACTTTTGTCAAAAAAACATATTAGACATCATGCTTCCAATAATAGAAATTATTTTATCTTATCTTTATTTTTTGCATATCGAATGAATGTTTTCGTATTTTATTTATTTTTTGGTAAAATGGAATTAATAATAGAAAATATTTTTTAATCAAGAATAAAGACTAGGGCTGCACATGGGCGGGTATGGGCGGGTATAAGCTAAAACCAACCTCGCACCCACAGACTGCGGGTTTTTTTTTTCATAACCAACCCCGCACCCATAAACAGCGGGCGGGTTTTGTTACCCGCCCGCTACGGGTTGGGCGGGTATGGGTTTAAACGGGTTTAAACCCGCTTTATATTCAAGTATTTAGAGTAACTTCTATTCTCCTTGATTAAGTGAGAAAAAAAACAAAACCCCCAAAATATTCATACGTAGGAAGTTCACAGATGAAGATTAAGTGTTGAATCTGTTGATTTTTCGATTGTTGTCGATTTCTGATGAAGATTCGAAGTTGTTGTTGTCGATTTCTGGTGAAGATTTCTGGTAATTGTCGTTCGTAGGTGAAGAAGAAGAACTGAGGAGGAAGAAGAGGAGAGGTCGAACAGAGAGAAGAGTGTAGAAAGTGAACGAGGGTTATCAGTTATCCTATCTACTAGTATTAGGGTTTCATAATTGACGACTAGGATTAGTTTTATCTAATGGTATATAATCTGCGGGTTTTTGGGTGGGTATGGGCGGGTATTAGCCTAAACCAACCTCGCACCCACAAACAGCGGGTTTTTTTTTTCATAACCAACCCCGCACCCACAACTGGCGGGTATGGATTAAAAACCCACGGATTTAGCGGGTACGGGTGGGTTTGGGTATCGTGGGCGGATCTTGTGCAGCCCTAATAAAGACTATAACTTTGAAGTAATAAAATAATTTTAATCAAGAGTACAAAATAAAGTTAGGCTAAGTTTGTTTGTGTTAGTGGTGGTCCAGATTTTTCCTGACAAAAATAAATCAAAGATTGTGGTTCTCCAGGTCACCCATACAACTCGCACGTGTGACGTTAATTCCAATATTATGGATGAAAATTGAGAGATGCACCCAACGGCACACCCCATCGTTCTCTCTCACTGGAATGCACCCACCGTATACCCCATCGTTCAACACTATCTCAGCTCCAGTTTGTATCGCTGCTGCGAAAAAAACAGATAACCGATTGCTTGGTTTTCTTTACTTTCGTGTACACCAAAAACCGTTCAGATGGTTATTTTGACCTTACCTCATCTCTTCCTCCAAACCCAAATCTTAAGTTTGCAAGTTTGAAAAAGTTGAGAGTAATCAAAATCCAATTCTTTATGATCAAGATTTCATGATTCCTGGTAAGCTTTTTAACATTCTAGGCCATCTAGGGTTTTTAACAATGTGAAATTTTGATATTTCAGTTTTGAATTAGATTTGGCTTATTGTCGCCCAATCACATCAATATCCAAATTTTGCTTTAGATTTGTTTATGTTTCTGATGAAGTCCTGAGCGTAGTTGGCTTATAATCTCAGGAAATGTATTTTTTTCTTCCCAGTTAGATGATTCAGTGATAAACCTCATCTTTTTTTTTTCCTAAAAAATCCAATATTTTATGCAAGGGTTTCTGGTGAGTTTTTTTTGTTGTTGTTGTTGGGAAGTATAAGAATCAGGCGTTTATGAGTTTTTGTTCTTATTGCTGTTGTTCTCTTGGATGATTAAACTTTAACTCATGTTAATTTGATATGTTCGTATGTTGATACATTCACGAGCATTAGTTTTTGTTCTGAAATTCAGTTTGTTACAAGTTAGAACTTCGAATAAATTAGTAGGGATAATTAGCATACCTAATTCAATGTCGAATTCTAATAGAATATATATACATAAATAAAAGCCAAATGGCAGAATGTCGTCGGCACTACTACAGAGAAATATTGAATAAGCACATTTTCAGGTCTCAAAGTTCAGCTGATTTCTGAGAGTTCTCGGTTAGTTTGGTACAGATACTTAGGGTTTGCGTAGCCTGAAGTGTTTGGATTAACTTGGGGTTTTTCGCTGATTGGAAGAAGATCTCTCACTAGGGAACATTTAACGAAAACAACAGAGATACTAAAAGCTTTTGTTAAGGATTAAGACTCAAGAACTGCAAGTGAACCTAAATCAATCAATTATCTTTTTTTGGAAGTAATCTTATCAGGTTAATTTATTCTTATATCTATTGTTAATGTTGATTCGTTGGTTTCTTGGTTTGTGAATTCAGGTGGTTTTTTAAGCAAGAATTTTACTGGTTGCAAATGATAAATGTACGGGTTGTGGTTGTTTAACAGTCTCATTTGATTGGTGACCAACTCCTCCCCAATGATTCCCACGGTAAGGTAGTGGCTAGGTTTTTCAGAAATCATCTTCTATTCTGACCCAATTTACATTCTGATTTCGAATTGTAGAAAAAATTGGGATCCTTTTATTAATCCTAACCAGTTTATTTTATTTTCCCCTAAGCTACTGCAATCAATTCCATCCCTTTGGTTAATAGAAGCCTTATTTTCCCAAATCTAAACTGCAACAAAAGGGGGTAAAATGATCTCTGCGAGTAAGGTATTTATTCCTGGTGATTTTTTTTTTTCATTTCTAATTGACATGGAAATTCAAGTGCTTTTTGGTTTTTTAATCGCAATAGGATTACAAGGTCTATGAATTGAAATTAGAAGTTTTAGATAAGGAAGTTATTGTTTTTCGGGAAGGCAATTTCACTGTGAATATTTTGTATTACATTTAAACAATTTTGTTTTTGGATTTTGTTGGTTGATTAGTATAATTTTATGTTTCCATTAACTCTCAATTTTGTTGCAAGTTCATGTAGAACAGTTTACCTTTTAATGTTGTATGCCACCTAATTTTGAGGTGTTTCATGTAGCCGGATATTGTCAGTGTCTCGCTATAAAACAATGTAGCAACTTAAGTCTAGATGTGTTTCATGAGTGAGGTCACCCTAGATGACCTCAAAGAGGTAAAACTATTTCAATTTTGAAATGATATAAAGTTTACAATTGAAAATGACATGAAGTTTAAAGTCAGTAGCGAACATCCTATAGCCAGTTAAAATGTTAGCATTACATAGTTAAGTATATTGTAAATGTGGTGGTTTCTTGATTTTATAATTCATCACATAATAGAGCATACTAGCATAGCTCGGTGGAGAAAGCAAATAGGCCACATAAACTTACGGTAAAACAGTGTTGTAAAGATGGTAGAGCAGAATATATTAGGTCCTTATAGAACTTCCGTGGTACACTTTTAAACATTTTAATTTGTAAATCACATGCACGCCATAAATCTGGCAGAGGCCTATTTTGAAGAAAAAAAGCTATCTTAGAAGTCCAAAATACACAATACCGTGGTTGAATGATTCATTTTGAAAATTTATAGATATTCAACGTAAATATGTCAATTTTTTACTTAATCTGGAAGGGGGCTGCTGACAGCCTGTTAATTTGGAACATGATCAAGGAGTTCAACATGTGTTTGGGGTTCTTTACCAGGTCGTGCATCGCCAAATTGTACTCCAGGTCCAGATAGTAACATATGGAGGTGATAAGAGGGCTTTTGAAGTTACAAAGACATTCGTCAAAAGAAACCGCTGGGCACAATACTTTGTTGAAGATTTGATGGCAGAAATTCGCAACTTCACATACATGCTACCGCTTCGAAAAAGTAATGGGTACACGTTTTATACATTGCCATCTAATGCCTGTTATAACAACTACAAGAACATCATTGCACGTTGGAGAGTTTGTATTATCCATTTGATTAAGCAAAATTATATTCTTCACCGAACATGACAATAACAGGTGAGTCAACAGGAATGAAAACTTCCACCGATATAGGGGGAAATGTGCTATGAAAGAGGAACTGGGGAGACTTCTATGAACGATATTGATTAGTTGATTTCTCCAGGAAGGGAGCTGGTGAAAACCTATTTCTTTAAAAAAATTAATCTTCCATGTTTATTTAGAGCATTAGCTCATTATAACCAATGAAGCTAAATAAAACAGTGTCTGACTGTTAAGATTATATCTCTTTCGTTTAACACCCTTTTGTTTATCACAAAGGATGCCTTTACGATGACTATCACCAAGGCTAAAAAATCAGGTTACTTTTATTTGTTTGTCTGATATAAGAGAGATTTATATAAGAATTAAGAAGAATGTATAGAACTACCGGAGGTAGTAAATATTAAAAAAAAGAAAGCAAGAAAGTGGCAAAAAAAAAATGTTCCAGTAGAAAAATTGAGATGTACTCGATCATTGAAAGATGCAGCGTAATAAGGGAAAATTGATCTTGCATCCTCAATTACATATTGATCGATCTTGAAAGTGGATTTGACCTCAAAGAGTTTGGAATTTCTTTCTGTCTCAAAAAAAAATGTTATAGCCGGCAGAATTGGTCTCTAGACTGCTCGACCATGAAAAGATAGATGATTGTTATACCAAACGGCTGTCTAACAATTTTGGAGGTGCCATGGCCGCTTTTTGTCAGGTGTAAGAGACTTACAAGTCATGTCCTTAACAGTGATGGCCAGATTATACGACCTACTTATTGTAATGGGTCATTACAATTATTACACGGTTACAACATATTAATGTTTATAAATTTTGGTTACATGGACATCACATATGTTGAAGCCCATTTAAAAAAAAAAAATGATACGTATTAAGTTGTTTGCAGCTAGAGGTGTTGATGAGTTTTCGTGACACAATTTGTACAATGAACAAATCGATAATGATCAAGGACCGTGCCGTAACGGCACGAGATAAGCGCTAGTGATATATTAAAATAGAGTGAAAATTACATTATGTAAGCTCAGTACACAAGGCAATAGTTGGAAGTCGAGTAATAAGCGGGGCTCCAACTCCCATCTGAATAGCTACGCCTATCCTATGAAATAAAAAATTTCCAACTTTGGAAGTTGAATCATGCCTAATATTGAAATTTTTTAGTCTTTTTAAGAAAATCACAAACTCTTCACAAAGCTCGCCCAAGGTCATGGAAGCCAAGGTACCAAAACAATAACCATGCATATCTAGAGCAGATGCCTAGATATTTATTGCGTTTACGATCAACAACACGAGGGATAGCCACACTAGGCGAAAAGGTCTGCACGCTATTACCAGTGAAAGGGGAAACATCGGTATCATCAAAACAAGTGTCTCGGTCATTGTCTCAGTTAAGAACCAAATATCTGCAGGTCTGCTTCACCACCATTATTAGCAAGGAAACCAAGAGAAGGCTATTTTTGTTTGGTGGAGTTAGTTCCATTGGAACATTTGATATAGTTTTAGTAAATTGTTTGGTTTTTAATAAAATATTATTGTTATGTAAGAAAAATAAAATAAAATATACGTAATTGTTTATAGTCAGAAATATTTCCAGGCATGGAACACAATCGGTTAGATGATGATGATGAAAACTAGGTTTTTACACAAAACAAGTGTAAATAAGAGACATGAATTTAAGGTGCTTCTTTTTGTTTGCTGAATCACATCATTTTGTTTCAAAAAAGGACTAAAGAGTCAAGATACAACTGAAAAGGCAGAAATACAAAATAAAAAGACACAAAAAATAAATAAATTACAAGACAACTTAAACAATGTATGGCATCTCAATTCTCTTCATGGATGTAGGTCTTCCCAATTAAGTGATTTTTTTCCCTGCGCATAATCTTCTTTGCCAATTCATCAGCAGAGAAATTGATTTCTCTAAAACAATGCTCAAATATAACATCATGTAACTTATGCATCACATTAAGTCATCTATGATGTACCATGATATATTCCCTTTAATGAAACCAATAATAATTGACATGGAGTCTGATATGATGATTACTTTACTGCATTCTATACTTACAGCCCATTCAAGTACATAAAACAGTAAATTCCTCAGCAATGAAATTGGTTGCATTTCCTACACCACCTGACAGTGTACCAATCACTTGACAATTACTGTCTCTGGCAGTAAATCCAAAACCATCATCACCTGGATTCCCAAAGAATGCACCATTACAGCAAAACAAAGTATATTTTTCAGTAGGAGGAGTCCAGTAACATTCCTTAATGCAGTTATATATTATTTTCCTCTCTCCGAGATGAAAGAATGATATTATCTGTGAATCATATTCCTGACAGCATCTTTCCCCCTGCATTCTATAACCTCCCTCATGTATAATTTGACAAGTTCTGCTTTTAAAACCATTACAATTAGGCATTACTTCTTCAAACAACTTTTCATTCCTTTGAAACCACAACTCCTTGATAGTGGCACAAGCAGCAGTAATTCAAATTTTCTTTATTAGGGGACTTTTGTTCTTGGCAGCCTTATAAACATCTTCATATGACTTAGGATTACCAAATCCAAAAATATCTCCTAACCAATTCCATATTAAAACAATGAACTTACAACTCCAGAGAGTATGATTAATGATATCTTGTTCCTCATCATCCACATAGACACCCTGCTGCCACTTCCATATATTACTAGAAATAGTAGGATGTAAGGATGTTTTCCAGATGTACCTTGGCCCCAGGGAAGAGATGGTTCTTTGTGTCCAAATATATCACTGTTGCTGATATTTTAAACTGTCCACTTTTATCACCACTACATACCAGAATGTCTGATCTACCACTTATTTAAGGAAGGATTGCTTGAGGAGTGAATGACTGCAACTCAGCTGGAATTATCCAATGATTGTTATGCTGTAAATCTTTAACTTTTCTCACAAACTCAGTATGCCTATAATTTTTACTACTGGAGATTCCCCAACCCAAGTATCATACCAAACAGAAATTTGTGTTTCATCACCTACACACCACCTAACATCTTCCTTTAAGAAATTCCATGCCCATTTCAGACCTTTCCAGATGGTAGATTGTTTCCATTTAGTAATGCATTGTCCCTGTTTCCACATCATTTTCTTTAGCAAAGCCTTATTAAGAGTCTAAAGTATTTTGATGCCTAATACCCCTTCATTATAAGGCGTACACACCCTCTTCCAGAATATAGTCTTAAATTTCCTTGTTTCATTGTCACCAGACCACATGAGATTTATGATAATTTTTTCACAAATCTTAATGACAGATGCTGGCCACTTATAAACAACCATATTATATATGGGAATACTTCATAGCACTGACTTAACAAGAACCAATCTATCATGAAAATAAAGTTGTTTACCTTTCCAAGCTGATAATTTTTGTTGGAGTTGTTCAACCATAGGCCATACCATAGCTAAAGTAACTCTACCAGGAGAAAGTATCACTCTTAAATATTTGTCTGGAAAGTTTGTTAGGTCCATGTTCACCAACTCACTGATTTAATGCCTTCTCACTGAAGATACTCCATCTATTAAACACTTGCTCTTGATTTTATTATAATAATTTGCCTGAACTAGACTGATACTCATCAAGCAAGGAGAATAAGTTGTGAAACTTCTTTTACCTCCATTACAGAATATAAAGACATCATCTGCAAATAATAAATGAGTTAGGTGTATTTCTTTTTTAATCACCATTTGGTAGAGCATTGCTCGGTCGAACTCGCATGTGTTGCTATCTCAAGCATGTTTGTCAATGTTAGTGATCAAAACTAGAAGTCTTGATTTCTAGTCTACTATAGATAAGTCTCGGACTAGGATAGAAAGTGTAGTTGAGCTCAAGGACTTCATGACGATTCATCATATACGAAGAAGAACTACTCAAGGAATCGGTGGAACTTCTCGACAAAAAGGTATGTGAAGACTTGAACTTATTTGTCACTCAAAAGTCTATCTACTCTATCTCCTACTTCTTGAGACAAAAAGTCGTATGTTATATATAGACTTAGATTATACACATTTGTTATTTCGAGTCGAGTATACCTCGCCTATCTATATCTCAAAATATGTGTTGGTAAGCGTTTCACTTCGACCATGTTTATCTCTACCTAGTGACGAAAGTCATGATATGTTTCAATCACTTTGAAAACTGCTTTGATGAGAAATAGTTTAACAACTATATAACGTCCTCTAAGAATGTTTCAATGGTTGGAATGAGAGTTTAAATTACATAACCAATGATGGACATAAGTATTGTTGTGGAAATAATATGTGCATAAATCCTATTCCATGAACCAAAGTTTGCGAACTTTGTTGATCAAGAGAAACCGGAAGTATGGCTTGTTGCCAAGTCCGCGAACTCAGTCCGCGAACTGCCGAACTTCTCATCCCGAAAAATTCAGCTGGAGTTGACAAACTAGTTGCGTGAGTACTACTCCACAAAACCAGTCCGCGAATCGGCGGAAGGTCTTCTGCCGAGATTTTCTGCTGGAGTTTGTAAACTCTGCCCGGTTGCTTAAGTCCGCGAACCTAGTGTGCGAACTTAAGAAGGTTATATATCTGAATATGATTTCGAAACTTAAACTTAAAAAGACTAAGGAATGCAGTTTGCAAACCGTGGCTATAAAAGTTCATGAACCGATTCAAGTGAATCAAATCATCTTTGCTTCAATTATGTCTTGTGTATTACATGAGATTTCCTTGCAATTGAAGAACTCTCTAACTAGTTCATTTGAAGTCGCTTGAACTAGTTATGGTTAAGAAGAACATGGTTGATATGAAATGTTCATATGGCTAACCAATTGGTTAACTATTGTTGAACCAACAAGTGCATATGTTTGGGTACGGTTAACAAACCTAGAAGTGTGCATTGTCAAGTGTGTATAACAAGCTAAGTTTTCGATATAACGGTTGAGAAATATTAGCTTGAATCTAAATCAGGTTTTCATGTAACGGTGGATATTGATTGCATTGTTACCAACGCAAAGCCCTGATTTGAAAGACTATATAAAGAAGACATCTAGTGTTGTGCAAAACTAGTCCCCACACCTCAAGTGTGATACTAGTTTGCGTGCTAGAGTCGTTTCTCCTTTAACCTTTGGTTTTCGTCTTCTAAAACTAGGTTAACGACTTAAAGACTTCATTGGGATTGTGAAGCCACATTGATACCACTTTTATCGTAGTTGTGTGATCTGATCTTGCATCTTCTATCGTACGAGTACAATCATATTGATTGGATTGAGATTAATATCTCCGATAGGCAAGATATAAAAAGTAGTCACAAACATCTTCCTCATATTTGTGATTCCGCAACATCTTGTTTCGCTACCATACGATTAAGATTGTTGTGAGGTGATTGATTTATCTAGGCTGTTCTTCGGGAATATAAGACCGGATTATCAATTGGTTCCTGTTCACCTTGATTATTATCAAAAGACGGAACAAAAAATTTAGGGTTTTTCTGTGGGAGACAGATTGATCCTTTGATAGACTTGTCTGTGGGATAAAGATTTTTTTATTTTCAAAGCCTGCGATTTTGGGTCGTAGCAACTCTTAGTTGTGGGTAAGATCAGTTAAGGGAATCAAGTGCACAATATCCTACTGGGATCAGAGGCGTAGGGAGTAAAACTGTACCTTGGATCAGTGGCAGACTGACTGGGGTTCAACAACAGTCCAGTCCGAAGTTTGCTTGGAGTAGGCTAGTGTCTGTAGCGGCTTAATACAGTGTGTGTGTTCAATATGGACTAGGTCCCTGGGTTTTTCTGCATTTGCAGTTTCCTCGTTAACAAAATTTCTGTTGTCTGTGTTATTTCTATTTCCGCATTATATTGTTTTATCTTTATAATTGAAATAAAACAGGTTGCACGTTAGATAATCAATTAGAGTAATCCAAACTTTGGTTGTTGATTGTCATTGATTGATCCTTGGATATTGGTCTTTGGAACCATCCAAGTTATTCCTTGTATTTGATTAGTACTCGTAGTTTCTGTTTGAGGAAATCAAATCAAGAGAGAGAGAGATATAAACTCGTTGATGTACTTTTAATTGATTGATTCTTGTTGATTCTCTTAAAAGTATATTCGATTTTGTCCATACAGATTGCTAAGAGAAATATTGGGTGGTGTTGTTAGACCCCCGCTTTTTCAATTGGTATCAGAGCAGGCAAACACGTTAATGACCTTATAAGTCTGTGTTTGTAGTGATATGATTATGGATGAGTCTATCTCTAATAACGTACCAGTCCAGAAATTACTAGATGATTCTAAAATCTTGGATTCACCTGAGAGAAATGTCACATCTAAGTCAATATCTAAACATTCTCTTGATCTAAAAACTGTTGATTGGGAAACACTCCTAGAAGAACAGTTGAATGAACTTTCTGATGAAGGTGATTCAGATATTGATGAGGAAGTCTCAAAGTATGTTAAGTTTTTGGATTCGTGGAATATGAAGAAGATTACAACTTCTCATGTCACACCTCTTCTGACTCCTCTCTGTCGAGAAAACAAGAAATTGAGAAGATGTTACGCAGGTGTTTATTTTTCGAATCGTTCTAACGAATCGATCCTCAAGGATTCTGAGGAAAACCTACGTATGAAGTCACTTGAATGTGATAATCTTTATTAAAAGTACTTTTTGTTGGAAGAGAGACTTGCAGAATCTGAAGCAAGGTTTAATCTCAACAAATTAGTTTTGATGACAGAGAAAGTGCTTGTCTCACTCGAGAAAATGCCTTGAGGCTGATTTAGCTACTTCTCTTGATAAAATCAAGATGTTGGAAGATGACTTAAAAAAGTTCAATACTAATTCAAGCAAATTAACCACTATGCTAGGAGCAAGTAAAAATCATCGTGATACACGAGGATTGGGGGCTATAAGGGAATAGATGCTCCAAGTATTAGAAAAGAGGTAAAATTTGTTAAGGCTAGTGATTCTTCTCAACAAAAGGTTTCCACTGATGGAAAAATTGAAATACCTTCACCAGAAGTTAAAGTTCGAAAGAGCAAAGTATATCAACCTCCCAAGTCAGCACACACGGATCGAGGTAAGAACATTCCTTATGTTTCCCACTATTGCGGAAATAAAGGTCATCTGGAAAGGAGATGTCGTTTCCGTATAAGGAATTAAAAACTTCATGATGTTCTTGTTTGGGCATCACAAGAATTTGTGAAACCAATATCATATGTTAAGACTAATCCCCTTAATGTTACAGGTTGTAACTGTCCAACCTTTAGGTAAAGAAATCAGTGCTGTGATAATCTTAGTTTTGTCTATAAACGTCATACGAATCCTTTTCACAATCACAATGGTTATCAAAAGGATAACTTCGTAAAGATGAAGACAAGATCCGATTCTCCCGATTGGAGAAAGACTAACTTGCAAAAGAATAGCCAATCCAATTCACTTCCGAGAATTCTAGAAGAGAGTAATGGGAAGAAGGTTCTGGTTGTTCCTAAACGCACTCATAAGTGGGTACCAAAGAAAGCCAATGATGCTTTGAGTGTGAAAAGGAATGATCTTCCAGAAAATTCCATGACTATGGAAAAGGCAGTATCCATGGTGTTGGAACTTAACAAGTTTTTTGGAAAAATGGAATTGGATGTGAAAGGTTCTAAAATCGATCTCTCTCATGATAATCCAAAGGTCACTTGTGGTGAGCAAGGCGTTGTTCACCCCAACACAACTTGATTGTGTTGTAAGTGCATCCTCACAAAGGAATGCCTTGTTATGTATACGGTGAGGGAAGCACGAGAATTGGGGAACACAGATTATGTTCGGTAAATATGTAGAATTCAACTGGATTCTTCTAAAAAGGTATGTCTCTAAACCTGAGCAAAATTTGTGTCTTTATAATGATCCATGTACCTTGGTTATTATTCATTTCTACCTAACTTGATCTGTGTTTAAGGTTCTTAAATGTCTAGGTTTGAAAACATTAGTTCGGGATGTTTGGACTTCATGGTAGACATACAAAGTATACATAACCTCATTTAGAAACAAAATCCAGGGGTTTAAGTTCGCAAACCCCGTCTGCATACTGCTCCAGGATACGAAAATTCGTTTGCAAACCCGTATGCATACTTGACGTCGATATTCGGTAAACTTGTTTTGGCCGCAACTTCTTCGTCCGAACTCGGATTTACCTCATTATTTTTGAACTCTCTTCCTCTTTGAATTCTCTTCAAAATGGATATGGGAAACCTTGAATTTGGATGAGTTAAGATTGGTATTTCTCCTGTCTCTTCTTTTTGAGTATTTTGCTCTGTTTCGTTGTACTTGTTCCACTTCTCTTGAACTTGGGAACTTGTATTCTTGGAGTACTACTTTTTTAAGCGCATTTGTAGATTTTACAAGAATGTTGTTGGTGAATCACAAAGAATGAAGTTCAAGAATGGCAGTAACACGCATTACTATGGGATTCTTGAATGTTCACAATCATTTTATGTGAACTATGGTGCATGGTCGTTAATGACTTTGTATGTTCTTCTTTAAAAAACTTTTTATACGCCTTTGGTAGATATTCTTGATATAAATCCAGGCGAAAAAGATTGATTCTACTCTCTAAGGACAAATCATCTTATATGTGCATTACGAGTTTGTCTTGATGCCTAGGAAACTTCTTATGAGAATGTATTCTTGTTTTTGAGAAGGATTACTAGAGTTTGGAATAGAAATTATTGTGATTACACATAGCTATGTCCAACGTTTTCATCTTCATGTTTTTAGATTTATTGGTTTAAACTCTAAATTTGTTTTGAAGATGACTTTTGCAGTATTAATCTTTATGATTTGTTATATTGCAATTCGTTATGGGATATTGGTGTTTACGTCCGTGAACTATGTTTGTCCCATACTTTGTCAAAAGTAAAGTCGTTTGTGTTCGGTATTTACGTAATGGTAAAAGAATGAATGGACTTTTGTCAAATACAAAAGTTAAGCGTATGTTGTCAATTCTTTGATGGAAGATATGTTAAAATCTTTTGTGTTCAAGGATTATGTCTATTAAAAATTGTTATGAAAATAGTGATGGAAGATAGAATGAATCCTTGTGTATTTCATAGTATTGATCTTCACTGATCCATATTTTATGTAATATTGTGAGGCTCCGTAATGTGTCTTATGTTGAGCACGATACAACCAAGTTGATTAATTTTTGATTAGCTTTCTTGGTTGTTCCGTAAGGTACTTTATCTTGAGCATTCTTGAACTAAATTAATCATCTTGTTTGGTTATTTAGTTATTGCTCCATAAGTCCTTTTATGTCGAGCAAAACAAATGACGATTAAATTAATTACTTTTGTAATTAGTTTGGTTGTGAATTCCAATTAGATTAATTATGGGTTCTCTTGTAATTAATCTAGTTGAGTATTTTCATACTCCGTAAGATTCCTCTTATGTTGAGTATATGAACGACTATCCTATTCATTTTCTAATGGTTATGTTAGTCGTATGCTCCGTAAGTTCTCCTGTCGAGCATAATCAATTAAATTGATCACTTTTGTGTTTAATTTAATTGTGTATTCCGATTAAATTAATTACGGGTTTACTTGTGATTAATTTGATTGAGTTTTTGGATATAGAAAATCATTCTCATGGTTTTTGGTGTCCAATAAAAATCCTTCTTTTCTTTCGAAATTAAGGTCGCTCTTGTTGTTCTTTCGAGAATGACATCTAATGGGGGAGAGTTCTTTTGAACTTGTGCTTAATGGACATATCTTTAGGGGTGTGCGGCTGTGGAATTTTAGAGGAGTTATCTTGTATCCTTAAACTCCTTGATGAATGCTATTAGCTTCGGCTATATGATTGCATCTAAATTAGATGGTATGTATTTTCTTTTAGTCATGAAATGTCTCTTTTGGAAATTTCATTATGATCCCGTTCTTGTACCTTTACCAATTTTATTGACAAAAAGGGGGAGAATTAATATGTAGTTCATACTACAAATACATATGGTTTCCGGATCATTGTGTAAGGGGGAGTGATACATATAACCATAGTATCATTGTTGAAGTTGTGATACAATTGAACTTTGACGCTGTGTAATAATACTATAACACTGTATAACAATGATCGAGACCGATGCTTTTTCATTGTTATAGCTACCGATCTTCAACAACGGTGAAGCTAAACTTACAACCTTTGGGATCATTGGAGTACTTGGAAGTGACGAAGATTTCGAGGAATGTTGAAGATTAGGCATGTGGAATAGGATCTACTAAAGTTTCTTTATCTTTTTTGTATTCTGTTGGGACTAGGAATGGTCCTAAAATAATCTAACTGCAAGTGCACAGTGTCGGCTAGCAACACAGGGCAAGCACAGGTCAGTTCCACAGAGACAAGGGGGAGCAAATGTGATCTTTCTTATTGTGACATTGAACAGAACCAATCATTAGCATTCAACAGAACTAATCATTAGCAGTTATTACTTCCCAATCATTACACAGAATGAGCATTTATTTTTCACTAACAACCATTAACAGAACAGGCATTAAATTCACAACCATTCACATTTATTAACTGAGCTAGCATTAACTTCTCAATCATAATCAGAACTAACATTTATTAGACAGACTAACATTAATTTCCCACTAACATTAAATCTTCACTGCATTGATTTCAGATTAGCCTTAAATTCAACACAGTCTTTATTCCTTTAAGCATTAATCATAAACTACCAATCATTAACATTAACTGAATCATTACCATTAATCATTAACCACTGACTAAACATTAATACTAGCATTTATTTCTGGAGAACTAATCATAAATCATTAATACCAATCATTCACAATAACTGAGCAGCAGAATTGGAGGCAAAACATTACACTAATTCAATCATTGAGATTGAAGCAAGGTTAACAGAGAACTGAAGATGAACAAGCAAATGAGGAGGGTAAAAATTCTGAACAGTAAAAAGAGGGTGAATCAGATGAATGGAAACTAGGGTTGAGAATTCACCTCTCAGCCCATACTAGCATGTGAACCAATGCACTACTCAGCTTCTTTAATGGATAAATACCTCCAATCACTCAATCAAGGCAAGCATTAGTTGTCTGTTTAAAGCACAACTAATCAAACACAATAACAAGCAATTTAGAGTCAGTGAACATACATAGGGGAATTCTAACTACCTAGGATGCTTGACATTCTAGGTGAAAGCAACATGTTGTTCAACACAAAAATTATATCCTACACAGTGAGATCATACATCAGTAGCAAGACACACATTCTAATATTAAGGCTAAGGGTTTCATCTTAACCCTAGTTAAGATGCTTAGTTCATAATTAGAGAGCCTAACATGATACTAAGAGTGTTGGTTCATGGAGAAATCAATAGTAACAGGACACAGAACAATTTTAATTGATAGAGAAATTTTTCTGAAATTAACTTGGGTCTCCTCCCTCCTTCTTTACAATGTTACAGTGCACCATTTTATATCAGACACTCAACCTCATGGTAATCCCCAAAAACAGAAAATTAGGTTTTCTAGAAATACAAAAATTGGACTTACAGACTCCCAAAATCTGCTCGACCCATGCTCTTCTGCTATGCTGTGAATCACCCATACTTCCTTCTGCTATGAACTCAGTTACCATCACCCTACTTCTCTCATTTCAGAACCCTAACAGTGAGAGTTAATGAAATGGGTGAAATAGGGGGATGGGCTTTGTTGTCTGTTGATGGAGATGGTGGTGTTGTCGGGTGTTTGTGGTGGTGGTGGAGCTCGAGGTCTGGTGGGTTGCAGAGTTGCAGGTGATGGTGGTTCTGGAAGTGGTCGGGTGGAGGAAGATGAGATCGAGTTTTGGGAAGAAGGGGGTGTTTGGTGGTAGTATAGGCTTTGGTGCTAGGGTGTGAGGCGGGATTATCTGAGTCGATGTTTGGCGAGCTGATCCGTAGGATGTGACGATGGTAGGTGGATCCAACGATGAGATGGGATGCTGTGGGTAGCGACCGTCGGATGGAGGAATACAACGAAATGGACGGCCCAAGATGGAGATCGTTGCGATGTAAAGCGGGAGCTTCGGAGATTGATGTGCGATGATGGAGCGACCGTAGGATGCTGAGAGGCTTCAATCTGACGGCTGAAATCCGAGACGGGCTTGGGTAGTGGAAATGGGTTTGAGAAAGGGTTTTGGGCCTTGGGTGCCAGGCCCATAACTTCTTTAAGAACAATTCTTCCTTCTTGAGCCCATTTCTACCCTCTTGGTCTTGTGCACAACATTCTTCGCGGCTTCCTCGCGTAATTCCTCCCGGCTTTTTACTACTTTTCTGCTCTTTTTGCTCCGCAATTCATCCAGACTTTATTTATTACCTAAAAATAAAAATTAAGTAAGAAAAATATTTATTCTTGAAAACACTGAAAATACAGAATATGGGATAAAATGTAGAATTAATGCGCAAAAGATGAGTTAAATGCCAACAAAAATAAATATATACAATATTTGCACTCATCAAATACCCCCAAACCTGAATTTTACTTGTCCTCAAGTAAAACAAACTAAGGAAATCCTACTATACCACTGTCGCTGGTCTCTCGAATGCATTTAGCGTATGCACTAAGCCTTTTAAACCACTAAGTGTCCCTAGTGGACGAGTTGAAGTCTCGTGAAGGTTTACCAGAGGTGTGCCTACAAAACCTAAGGACAAAATATAAGCTCATATTCCGTCAAATGTGACATGTGCAAAACAGTTTAAGCTCACAGCAAAATGGAGATGTCAATCTAGCTATCAAGGCACAATCCTAGCACTGATAACAAATAAGGACATGTGATAAGAGTGTAAAGTGTATCTACACATGTGTAAAGAAAGATCTGAAGTCATGACTACTAATCACCAAGAGATAGTTTCTCAGGCTAAGAACTGAGGTCGAAATCTAGCTAGCTGTCCGGACTTTACGAGAATTGTGAATGAGTTGGAGGTATTTCACAATTTCTCGCGTTGTACATCAATGGCATACACCCTTCCTTGCTTATTACAAAGAAACAACAAAAATGACTATTTACATGACTCTTATTTACATTGACAAATCTCTTTTTATTTTTGGAACAAGAGATGATGGAATTGATAAATACTTGATTTTTTTTATTTTTTTTCTGATATTTTTTTTTTTTTGAATATATACATCGATTTTTTTTTTTTTTTTTTTTTTTTTTTTGTAACACTTTTGATACAAAACACAGAAACAAAAATTACATGACACTTTGCAAGAGGTAGCCCTTTTTGATGCACCCAGTTAAATTCGATGGTTGTTTTCTTTAATGTAACCTCCATCTTCTATCCCAACCAACCAAAGAACAAGCTAGTCAAGTTTCGTTCAGTATTCTAAAGTGATTGGCAATCGTGACTTCCTATCCAACACCTTGAAGATCGAGGCCATACATGTATTGGTAGATCGTGCGCGTGCAAATTTCTTATCACTATGTGAATTGTGCTAGAATCAGGGTGCCTAAATATCTAGACTAAGACTCCTAATAAAATACATATTTGCACAAGAGTCAACATTTCAAGGTAAATGAGCTCCATTTTATGATTTTTCATTTTTTAATTTTTTTTGAATTTTGATTTTTTTTTTTTTTTTTGGAATTTTTCAATTTTTTCAAAAAGATGGAGTTCGTTTTCTATTATGCAATTTATCATGGTATCTACTCTATACCCCCAAACCTAAACTAAACATTGTCCTCAATGTTTCAAAACATGGAAAGAATTATAAAACAATATATGAAGAGGAACATGCTGAGTAGAGTAAAAGGAGAGAGAATACCCGATTGTACGGCGAAAGCTCGATTAAAACTCCGTTATTCAAGGCAAAAATCCATCATATTAGCAGTCACAATGGATGAGCACAAAATATATACAAAAGGAAATTTAACTAACACATTATCTACAAGAAATTTGGTTTTTAATGGGATTGGACTTTTTGGAAAATTTTGGTTTTGTCGGGAGACATTTGGTTTGGATGGGAAAAAGAAAAATTTTGGTTTTTAGGGGAGAAAAACATTTGAAAACTTTTTGGTTATTTAGGGAAAGAGTGGACCAGTTTAGTCCACATAGACCGGGTCCTCCAGGTTGGTTGTTTCAATGTCGGGTGGGAATGGCTCAAGGAATGGCTTTAATCTCTGCCCGTTGACTTTGAAAACGTTCTTGTTGGAGACATCCTCCAACTCTACAGCTCCATGAGGAAAAACTGTGCGTACTAGGTACGGACCCTTCCATCTGGAACGCAGTTTTCCTGGAAAAAGATGTAATCGGGAGTCATACAGCAAGACTTTCTGACCAGGAGTGAAAGATTTGCGTAGAATACGCTTGTCATGAAACATCTTCATCTTCTGCTTGTACAGCTTGGCACTGTCATAAGCCTCATTTCCAATTCTTCCAACTCGTTGAGTTGAAGTTTCCTTTGAATTCCAGCTTCGTCCAGAGAAAAGTTCAGCTCCTTGATTGCCCAGTAGGCACGATGTTCTAATTCCACAGGT